>NC_092053.1:103106601-103137033 GCF_003086295.3 Arachis hypogaea
GCAGAGATTCAGAAGACAAAGCATCTCCAAAACTCAACATTTCTCCATTACTGCATAACAAGTAACCTTTAACCCATGCTCTTTTTCATTCGCAATTCAACTGATAAATATAATTGACTTCCTGACTAAGAATTGCAAGATAACCATAGATTGCTTCAAACCAACAATCTCCGTGGGATTCGACCCTTACTCACGTAAGGTATTACTTGACGACCCAGTGCACTTGTTGGTTAGTGGTACGAGTTGTGAAAGTGTGATTCACAATTCGTGCACCAAGTTTTTGGCGCCGTTGCCGGGGATTGTTCGTGTTTGGACAACTAACGGTTTATTTTGTTGCTTAGATTAGGAAAATTTCTCCTTTTTTGTTTAGAGTCTCTTATTATTGTCGTGTTAAAATTTTAGAATCCTTATTTCTTTTTAAAATCTTTTTCAAAAATAATTTTTCTACTGAATTCTGTGCCAAACTTTAAGTTTTGGTGTTTTCTTGTTGATTTTTCTTAAATTTTGAATTTATTTTGTTTTCTAAAATTTTAAATTTGGTGTTCTTCTTCATGTTCTTGTGTTCTTGTGAGTCTTCAAAGTGTTCTTGAGTTTCCTTGTGTCTTGATCTTAAAATTTTTAAGTTGGTGTTCCTTGGTGTTTTCCCTCCAAAATTTTCGAAAATAAGGAGCATTAGATCTAAAAATTTTAAATCTTGTGCTATCTTATTGTTTTTCTCTTTCCTCTTAAAAATCAAAAATATCTTTTCTCTCTATTTTAAAAGCAAATTTTCGAAATCTATTTCTAAAATTCAGATTTTTATTTCAAAATTTAAAACCTTTTTCAAAAATCATCATATCCTTTTCAAAATCTTCTAACCACTTTCTCTCTCCTCACTTTTTTCGAAAATCTTTCACTCATTTTTATTTATTTTATTTTTTTTTTCGAAATAAATAAATAAATAAATAAATAAAAATATTTTTCCTACTTTACATCATCTCCCTTTCTCCATCATGGACCTAAGCGGAAATGAACAGTCCAAGAGGACTCTGGGGTCATATTCTAGCCCCTCTACTGCTTCATATGGGAGTAGTATCTGCATACCTCCATTGGAGTTAGTAGCTTTGAGTTGAATCCTCAGCTCATTATCATGGTGCAGCAAAGTTGCCAGTATTCCGGTCTTCCACAGGAAGAACCTACAGAGTTTCTGGCACAGTTTTTACAAATTGCTGACACAGTACATGATAAAGAAATAGATCAGGATGTCTACAGGCTATTACTGTTTTCATTTGCTGTAAAAGATCAAGCTAAGAGGTGGTTGAATAACCAACCTAAGGCCAGCATAAGGACATGGAAACAGCTGACAGAAAAATTCCTGAATCAATACTTTCCCCCAAAACGGATGACACAGCTAAGGCTGGACATCCAAGGCTTCAAACAAAGAGATAATGAATCACTTTATGATGCCTGGGAGAGATACAGAGAGATGCTACGAAAATGCCCCTCTGAAATGTTTTCAGAGTGGGTTCAGTTAGACATCTTCTATTTTGGGATTGCAGAAGGAGCTCAGATGTCTTTGGATTACTCAGCTGGTGGATCTATCCACATGAGAAAGATAATTGAAGAAGCCCAAGAGCTCATTGATATAGTTGCCAGGAATCAGCATCTGTACCTAAGCAGTGACCCTTCCATGAAAGAAGAGGTCAAAACAGCAACTGCTGAACTCAGTCCTGTAAAACAAGCTGCTGAATTCAATCAGCAATTGGACTTTCTAACAAAGCAGTTAGCCGAATTCAAAGATAGACTACAAGAGACAAGGATGGCTAATATACATATGGACGAACAGTTTAAGCAAACAAAGCAGCAGCTGTCAAGGCAAATAGCAGAAGAATGCCAAGCAGTTCAACTAAGAAGTGGGAAAACATTAAATACCCCACCTCAAGGCAGCAAAAAGCTAAGAAATGAGCAAACCACCCAAAATTCACCTGAGGACAATAAGAGCCCAGGGAAAAGTAATTCTGGAACTAAAACGCCAGAAAATTGGTGGAAGGCTGGCGCTGAACGCCCAGACCATGCTTAGGACTGGTGTTCAACGCCAGAAACAAGGCAGGACTGGCGTTCAACGCCAGAAATGGGCAAGGATCTGGTGTTGAATGCCCAAAATGGGCAAGATCTGGCGCTGAACGCCCAAAATGGGCACAATTCTGGTGTTCAAACGCCAGGAGCAGACAAGGAGCTGGCGTCCAGTTTCACTCCAGCTTCTAACTCTGGCACTCAATTGCCAATGAGGGATCAGACACACACAAATGCTGATAACAACCCCTCTAAAAAGGCTTCTTCAACCACTTCTGTAGGCAATAAACCTACAACAACTAAGGTTGAAGAATATAAAGCCAAGATACCTTATCCTCAAAAAACTCCGGAAAGAGGAGCAGGATAAGCAATTTGCTCGCTTCGCATATTACCTCAGGACTCTTGAAATAAAGATTCCATTTGCAGAAGCACTTGAGCAAATACCTTCTTATGCCAAGTTCATGAAAGAGATCTTGAGTCATAAAAAGGATTGGAGAGAAACAGAAAGAGTTCTCCTCACTGAAAAATGCAGTGCAGTCATTCTGAAAAGCTTTCCTGAGAAGCTCAAAGACCCTGGGAGTTTTCTGATACCATGCATATTAGAAGGTCAATGCACCAAGACAGTCTTATGCGATCTTGGGGCAAGCATCAACCTAATACCTGCATTCACTATCAGAAAGCTTGGCTTAACTGAAGAAGTTAAACCAACCAGGATATGTCTCCAACTTGCTGATGGCTCAACTAAATACCCATCAGGCGTGATTGAAGACATGATTGTCAGAGTTGGGCCATTCGCCTTTCCACTGACTTTGTTGTGTTAGAAATGGAGGAGCACAAGAGTGCTACTCTCATTCTAGGAAGACCCTTCCTAGCAACTGGACGATCTCTCATTGACGTCCAACAGGGGGAAATAAACCTGAGAGTCAATGATGATGAGTTTAAGTTGAACGCTGTCAAAGCCATGCAGCATCCAGACACATCAAAAGACTGCATGAAAGTTGATCTTATTGACTCTTTGGTAGAAGAGATCAACATGGCTGAGAGTCTTGAATCAGAGTTGGAGAACATCTTTAAAGATGTTCAACCTGATTTAGAGGATTCAGAGGACATGAAAGAGCCTCTGAAATTTCTTCTGAAAGAGGAAAAACCTCCTAAACCCGAGCTCAAGCCATTACCACCATCCTTGAAATATGCGTTTCTGGGAGAAGGTGACACTTTTCCAGTGATCATAAGCTCTGCTTTAAATTCACAGGAAGAGGAGGCACTTATTCAAGTGCTAAGGACACACAAGATAGCTCTTGGGTGGTCCATAGGTGACCTTAAGGGCATAAGCCCAGCTAGATGCATACACAAAATCTTATTGGAGGATAATGCCAAACCAGTGGTTCAACCACAGAGGCGGCTAAATCCAGCCATGAAAGAAGTGGTGCAGAAAGAGGTCACCAAACTACTAGAGGCTGGGATTATTTATCCTATTTCTGATAGCCCCTGGGTGAGCCCTGTCCAAGTCGTCCTAAAAAAGGGAGGCATGACAGTGATTCATAATGAAAAAAATGAACTGGTTCCCACAAGAACAGTTACAGGGTGGCGCATGTGTATTGACTACAGAAGGCTCAATACAGCCACCAGAAAGGATCATTTTCCTTTACCATTCATAGACCAGATGCTAGAAAGACTAGCAGGTCATGATTATTACTGCTTTTGGACGGCTACTCAGGCTATAACCAGATTGCAGTAGATCCTCAGGATCAAGAGAAAACAGCATTCACATATCCATCTGGAGTGTTTGCTTATAGAAGGATGCCATTTGGGCTATGTAATGCGCCTGCAACCTTCCAGAGATGCATGCTCTCTATTTTCTCTGATATGGTGGAAAAATTTCTGGAAGTCTTCATGGATGACTTCTCAGTATATGGAGACTCGTTCAGCTCCTGTCTTGATCACCTGAAACTTGTTCTGAAAAGATGCAAAAAACCAACCTAGTTTTAAACTGGGAAAATGTCACTTCATGGTGACTGAAGGGATTGTTCTTGGGCATAAAATTTCAAACAAGGGAATAGAGGTGGATCAAGCAAAAATAGAGGTAATTGAAAAATTACCACCACCTGCCAATGTTAAGGCATCAGAAGCTTTCTGGGGCACACAGGATTCTATAGGAGGTTTATAAAGGATTTTTCAAAATCGCAAAACCTCTAAGCAATCTGCTAGCTGCGGACACGCCATTTGTGTTTGACACAGAGTGCCTGCAGGCGTTCGAAACGCTGAAAGCTAAGCTGGTCACAGCGCCAGTCATATTTGCAGCAGACTGGACGTTACCATTTGAGCTAATGTGTGATGCCAGTGATCACGCCATTGGTGCAGTATTGGGACAGAGGCATGACAAGCTTCTGCATGTCATTTATTATGCTAGTCGCGTTTTAAATGATGCCCAGAAAAATTACACAACCACAGAAAAAGAATTACTTGCAGTGGTTTACGCCATTGACAAGTTCAGATCATACTTAGTAGGATCAAAAGTGATTGTGTATACTGATCATGCTACTCTTAAATATCTACTCACAAAGCAGGATTCAAAACCCAGGCTCATCAGATGGGTGTTGCTTCTGCAAGAGTTTGATATAGAAATAAGAGACAGAAAAGGGACAGAGAACCAAGTAGCTAATCATCTGTCCCGGATAGAGCCAGTAGAAGGGACGCCCCTCCCCTCTCTTGAGATCTCTGAGACTTTTCCGGATGAGCATTTATTTGCCATTCAGGAAACACCATGGTTTGCCGATATTGCAAACTATAAAGCTGCAAGGTTCATACCCAAGGAGTACAATAGGATACAAAAGAAGAAATTAATTACTGATGCAAAGTACTACTTGTAGGATGAACCTTATCTCTTTAAGAGATGTGCAGACAGAATAATCCATAGGTGTGTGCCTAGAGAAGAAGCACAGAGGATCCTGTGGCATTGCCATGGATCCCAATATGGAGGCCATTTCGGAGGTGAGCGAACAGCCACCAAGGTCCTCCAATGTGGCTTCTATTGGCCCACACTCTATAAAGATTCCCGAGAGTTTGTACGTAACTGTGACAGTTGCTAAAGAGCTGGTAATCTGCCTCATGGTTACGCCATGCCTCAACAAGGAATCTTGGAAATTGAGTTGTTTGACGTATGGGGAATTGACTTCATGGGACCTTTCCCACCATCATACTCAAACACTTATATTCTGCTGGCAGTTGACTATGTATCAAAATGGGTTGAAGCCATTGCCACACCCACCAATGATACTAAGACAGTGCTGAAGTTCCTCCAGAAACATATCTTTAGTAGGTTTGGTGTCCCTAGAGTACTAATCAGTGATGGGGGCACTCACTTCTGCAATAAACAGCTTTACTCTGCCATGGTTCGGTATGGAATTCGCCACAAGGTAGCTACTCCATATCATCCACAAACTAATGGGCAAGCTGAAGTCTCTAACAGAGAATTAAAGAAAATCCTAGAACGGACAATAAATACCCGTAGAAAGGATTGGGCACGGAGCTTGGATGATGCTCTGTGGGCTTACAGAACAGCATTCAAGACCCCTATAGGGACCTCTCCATACCAACTCGTGTATGGTAAGGCATGTCACCTGCCCGTGGAACTGGAACATAAAGCCTACTGAGCAACCAGATTCCTAAACTTTGATACCAAATTAGCAGGAGAAAAATGATTGCTCCAGCTAAATGAGCTAGAGGAATTCAGATTCACAGCTTTCAAAAATGCCAAGCTTTATAAAGAGAAATAAAAAAAGTGGCATGAGAGAAAGCTGTCATCTAGAATCTTTGAACTAGGACAGAAGGTTCTATTGTTTAACTCTAGACTCAGGCTATTCCCCGGGAAACTGAAATCCCGGTGGAGGGGACCATACGTGATTACAAGTGTATCACCATATGGTTATGTGGAGCTTCAAGATATTGATTCTGATAAGAAGTTCATTGTCAATGGACAGAGAATCAAGCACTATCTTGAAGGCAACATTGAGCAAGAGTGCTCAAGGCTGAAGCTAGATTAAAAGCTCAGCAAGGTCCAGCTAAAGACAATAAAGAAGCGCTTGCTGGGAGGCAACCCAGCCATGGGGCAACAATCCTCTAAGCATTTTGCCCTATTTTTATTTTTATTTGTTTATATAAAGTTCACTGACACTAAGGTGAAGAATCATTTAAGTCCACAGAGTTACAGAAGGACTCGGCACACAAAACAGAGAAAAATAGCTCACTGGCAAGAAAACGCCAGTAAAAGTGTATTTTGGGCGTTCAACGCCCAAAATGGGCATCCACTAGGCGTTGAACGCTAGTAATGGTAGCAATCTGGGCGTTCAACGCCAGAAATGGGCACCCACTGGGCGTTGAACGCCAGTAATGGCAGCAGCTGGGCGTTGAACGCCCAGGAGAGCAGCATTTGGGCGCTGAACGCCCAAAACAGGCAGTGTTTGGGCGTTCAAACGCCAGGATGGCAGGGAGGAGACAAAACTCATTCTTCTTCAAATTTTTTCATTCTAAATCTTTATTTTCATACTTCAATTCATGATTTCTTACATAAACATGTTAAGAACCCTGATTTCTAAATTCCATAATTTCTAAAAACCCTACCCTAAAAATATCAAATGTATTTTAATCCATAAGCACCAGGCCTCTTTGCAAATTCAATCCAACTCTTTTCAAAACTTTTTTTAAATCTATCTTTTCAACTCATCAATATCTTTTTCAAAACCTCCACTTTATCTTTTTCAAAATCTAAATCTATCTTTTTCAAAAATCTTTTATATCCTCTCAATTTTAAACTATATCTTCTCTTATCATATCTTCTATCTTATCTTTGCCAAATAAATCTTTTTATCATATCTTTATCTCTTCTTTTTCGAAAACCCACCCTCCCTCCCTATAAATTTGAGTTCGGCCTCCCTCCTCTCCCATCAACAATTGCACCTAGCTCTCCTTCTATCCCTCTCCTTTCTTTTCTTTTGCTTGAGGACAAGCAAACCTCTAAGTTTGGTGTGTTTATCCGCGATCACTAAGATCATGGCCCCCAAAGGAAAACAACCCACTCCAAGAGGCAAGAAAGAGAGCGTTCCAAAACCACTTTGGAATCAAGGGAAGTTCTTATCTAAAGAACATTCGGACCATTATAACAAAATAATGGGTCTGAGATCAGTGATCCCAGAAGTTAGATTCGATCTGAAAGAAGATGAATATCCGGAGATCCAGGAGAAAATTCGAATCAGGAACTGGGAAGTCCTAGCTAATCCTGAAACGAAGGTGGGAAGGAATATGATCCAGGAGTTCTATGCTAATATGTGGCAGACTGACAAGTAAAAACTATCTGGAACTGCCTTCTATGAATATCGGACCATGGTCAGAGGAAAGATTGTTCATACCACCCCTGACAAGATCAGAGGGATCTTAAAGCTACCTCAGCTGAAAGATGATCCAGATTCCTTCAACAGGAGAATAATGAGAACAGACAAGGGTCTGGATAAGATTCTAGAGGACATATGTATCCCTGGAGCCAGGTGGACCACCAACACAAAGGGTGTCCCAAATCAACTCAAGAGAGAAGATCTCAAACCAGTCGCCAGAGGATGGCTGGACTTCATTGGGCATTCTCTGTTGCCTACTAGCAACCGTTCTGAAGTCACAGTTAAAAGAGCAGTGATGATCCATTGCATCATGATGGGAAAGGAAGTGGAAGTTCATCAGCTGATCTCAGCTGAACTCTACAAAATTGCTAACAAAAATTCTAAGGAGGCCAGGTTGGCTTATCCAAGCGTGATATCGCTGCTCTGCAAGGATGCTGGAGTAAGGATGGGAATAACTGACTACATCTCAGTTGAGAAACCAATCACCAAGGCATCAATGGAAAAACAACAAGCGCAGGAGGATCCCACCAAGAAGAAAACGCAGGAATTCCTCCCAGAAATCCCTCAATCTGAATATTGGGAGTATCTTGAGACGTCTATCACCAAGATACGGGAAGCTATGGAGCAAATAATAAAAGAACAGAAGGAACACAGTCAAATTCTTACCTATATGTTTAAAGAACAAGAGGAGCAAGGGCATGACTTAAGGGACTTGAAGCACCAGAAGTTATCTCTTGCAGGATCGAGCACCCCAAGGATCAGAGGAACCCCTGTTTCCCCAGAATAAAGGTTGTTAAATTCCAATTTCTGCTTTAAATCTGTGATAGTGTCATTAGAAAAGTTCACCTTAGGAGTCATATAGTAGTAATTAGTATCTATTTTGATCTTATCTCCAATTAAGCTATAGTTTATTTTTCTCATCATCAGCAAATATGAATAAAATAGTAGATCTTTTGAATAAGAGGCAATAAAATTTCGAGTTTTAATAAGAGAAATTCTAATTAGTTACATGTGGTGGCAATACTTTCTGTCTTCTGAATGAATGCTTGAACAGTGCATATGTCTTTTGAATTTGTTGCTTAAGACTGTTAAATATGTTGGCTCTTGAAAGAATGATGAACATGAGACATGTTATTGATAATCTGAAAAATCATAAAAATGATTCTTGAAGCAAGAAAAAGCAGCAAAAAAAAAAGCAGAAAAAGCCAATAGCCCTTAAAACCAAAAGGCAAGGGTAATAAAAAGGATCCCAAGGCTTTGAGCATCAGTGGATAGGAGGGCCTAAGGGAATAAAATCCTGGCCTAAGCGGCTAAACCAAGTTGTCCCTAACCATGTGCTTGTGGCGTGAAGGTGTCAAGTGAAAACTTGAGACTGAGCGGTTAAAGTCAAGGTCCAAAGTAGAAAGAAGAGTGTGCTTAAGAACTCTGGACACCTCTAATTGGGGACTTTAGCAAAGCTGAGTCACAATCCAAAGGGTTCACCCAATTATGTGTCTGTGGCATTTATGTATCCAGTGGTAATACTGGAAAACAAAGTGCTTAGGGCCACGGCCAAGACTCATGAAATAGCTGTGTTCAAGAACCATCATACTGAAATAGGAGAATCAATAACACTATCTGAATTCTAAGTACTTATAGATACCAATCACTCTGAGCTTCAATGGATAAAGTGAGATGCCAAAACTGTTCGGAAGCAAAAAGCTACTAGTCCCGCTCATCTAATTAGAATCTGAGCTTCACTCAAAAACTCTGAGATATTATTGCTTCTCAACCTATTAGTCTTCTATTTTATTTGTCTAGTTGCTTGAGGACAAGCAACAGTTTAAGTTTGGTGTTGTGATGAGCGGATATTTTATACACTTTTTGGAGTTAATTTCATATAGTTTTTAGTATGTTTTAGTTAGTTTTTAGTTTATTTTCATTAGTTTCTAGGAAAAATTCATATTTCTGGACTTTACTATGAGTTGTGTGTTTTTTTGTAATTTCAAGTATTTTTTTGGCTGAAATTGAAGGAGCTGAGCAAAAATCTGATTCAGACTGAAAAAAGGACTGCTGATGCTGTTGGATTCTGACCTCCCTGCACTCAAAGTGAATTTTCTGGAGCTACAGAACTCGAAATGGCGTGCTTCCAATTGCGTTGGAAAGTAGACATCCAGGGCTTTCCAGAAATATATAATAGTCCATACTTTGCTCAAGGATAAATG
This sequence comes from Arachis hypogaea, assembly GCF_003086295.3. NCBI lineage: Eukaryota > Viridiplantae > Streptophyta > Magnoliopsida > Fabales > Fabaceae > Arachis > Arachis hypogaea. Next base: position 103,116,245 of record NC_092053.1, read on the forward strand.
ACGTAAACTGGCGTTCAACGCCAGTTCTCTGCCCAATTCTGGCGTCCAACGCCAGAAAAGGATTAAAAGTTGGAGTTCAACGCCAGAAATAGATCCAAACCTGGCGTTGAATGCCCAAAATGGCCTTATGCACGTGAATTACTTAAATCTCAGCCCCAGCACACACCAAGTGGGCCCCAGAAGTGGATCTCTACACCATCTGCTATAGTTTACTCATTTTCTGTAAACCTAGGCTAATAGTTTAGTATTTAAACAACTTTTAGAGACTTATTTTGTATCTCATGACATTTTCAGATCTGAACTTTGTACTCTTTGACGGCATGAGTCTCTAAACTCCATTGTTGGGGGTGAGGAGCTCTGCTGTGTCTCGATGAATTAATGCATGTATTCCTGTTTTCTATTCAAACATGCGTGTTCCTATCTAAGATATTCATTCGCACTTAAACATGAATGTGATGAATGTGACAATCATCATCATTCCCCCACGAACGCATGCCTGACAACCACCTCCGTTCTACATCAGATTGAATGAATATCTCTTAGATTCCTTAATCAGAATCTCCGTGGTATAAGCTAGATTGATGGCGGCATTCATGAGAATCCGGAAAGTCTAAACCTTGTCTGTGGTATTCCGAGTAGGATTCAGGGATTGAATGACTGTGACGAGCTTCAAACTCACGAGTGCTGGGTGTAGTGACAGACGCAAAAGGAGGGTGAATCCTATTCTAGCATGATCGGGAGTCTCAGATGATTAGCCGTGCTGTGACAGAGCATTTGGACCATTTTCACAAGAGGAGGGGATGTAACCATTGACAACGGTAATGCCCCAACACACAGCTTGCCATAGAAGGACGTGCGTGCGTGAATTAGAGGACAGAGGAAAGCAGAGATTCAGAAGACAAAGCATCTCCAAAACTCCAACATATTCTCCATTACTGCATAACAAGTAACCTTTAACCCATGCTCTCTTGTTCATTCGCAATTCAACTATAAATATAATTGACTTCCTGACTAAGAATTGCAAGATAACCATAGATTGCTTCAAACCAACAATCTCTGTAGGATTCGACCCTTACTCACGTAAGGTATTACTTGGACGACCCAATGCACTTGCTGGTTAGTGGTACGAGTTGTGAAAAGTGTGATTCACAATTCGTGCACCAGTGAGTGTTACTAACGTTGGTGATTCTTGCTCCATCCACGTTAGAGTCCACGTTAACTAGGTTAACGTGGCTTATAACGTAGCCAATATGGGCTTAGTCCAACGTTAGTGACAAAGGTGAGTGTCACTAACGTTGGCATCATCTTCTTCTTCCACGTTAGAGCTCACGTTAACTAAGTTAACGTGGTTCTTAACGTGGCCAATTGCCCGTTTTGGAACGTTAGTGGCACTTACTTTTACCACTAACGTTGGAGTTCTACTTCTCTTCGACGTTAGCTTCCACGTTAACATAGTTAACGTGGCAACTGATGTGGGCTATGATGGCTCACGAAGGCGTTATTGGCAATCACTTTTCTCATTAACGTTGCAAGCTAGCCTTCATTCCACGTTAGTGGTCACGTTAGCTAGACTAACGTGGCTACTAACGTGGTTCTTCCTTGCTTCCTTTATCCTGAAATCAAGCAATAAAGTGCATCAAAGCTCTAATCCAAGTTATGAGACATGCATCATTCAATTTGTCCTTTAATTCATGCATAATTCTCATGAAATCATGTAAAATTCACAATGTTTACTTGAATCAAGATGTAAGTGATTATTTACCCAAAACTTGCTTATTTCCTAAGAAAATACATGAAACTACCTTAAAAGCATAAAGAAAAGGTCAGTGAAACTGGCCAAAATGCCCTGGCATCACAACACCAAACTTAAAGCTTGCTTGTCCCTAAGCAAGTACTGGAACAAGAGAATGATGAATGAAATGACAAGAGGAATGAATCATTATTGTGGAAGTCATGTTCTTGGTTTTATGGGGTTTCATGCATAGCAGCTTAGGTTCATTCCTTTACTGGCTTTCAGACCTTTATCATGCCTTGGAATACTCACTTGATTGCACCCTTTGAGACTTTTATTTATTGATCCCTTTGTCTTTCCAAGGTTTATTTCTTCCTTAGGCTAAGTGTTCTGTGAGGGGGCGACTCTTTAAGATAAGCTTTCAGCCAACACTCCCGAACCAGTTGGTTCAAGGTGCTAGGTGTTGAAACACCCCGAAGGACTTACTCCCTCAAGTCTCTCTCACCCATACATGCACACCATAGGCACATGGTTTGTTATTTTCTTTCCTTGAGGTCTTGGTGTCTAGCACCTCTTTGGGTTACTAAATGTTCTGTAGCAAGGTTGCTCTTGATAGTGGATTTTCAGTTGATAATCCCGGGTTAGTTAACCCAAGTTACCAAGTGATGAAGCACTCCTAAGAGCTTATTCATCCAAGCAGATCCTTGGTACAAGAGCACCACAGACACATCCCTCAAGATTCAAGCCCTTGGTGCCTAGCCTTATTCTTTATTAGCTTTTCTTTCTTTTTCAACTCTTATTGTTCTTTTCCTTTTTCTTGTTAGGATCTTATTATTTAGCTAGTCTCATGGGGTGTGTTTCAAGCATATGATTCAAGACAGATAGTTGCCTTCCCACCTTGTTGGTGAACCAACTTAGCTAAGTGATTACTACACCACAAATTTAAGGACCTACTCCATAACTTGAACATCACTCTGGTCTTTCATAACAGCTTTTTTTATTGGACTTAAAAGGACAAGCATACAATAAGCAAGATGAGAATGAAAATAGGCAACTTGAACCAACAAGCATAGACCTAAGTAGGGAGAATACTAAAGACAGAATTGAAATTCCTAGACTACCATGGAAGCATGTTCTATTTCATACATGATTTTTCTTATTTAAAAGACTTGAAAAAGAAAGATGGAACAATGAGGGAACTCCACCACCTTTTACTCTTGGGGGTGCTCATGCTCTCCTTCCTGTTTGTCCTCCTTGTGTCCACTTGTGTTTCCTTGCATACGTGCCAGTCTAGCTTTTTTCCAATCTTCAAGTGCCTTCCTTACTAATTCATGACTCTTTTCTACCCTCTCTCTTTCTTCTCGTGCTAATTCATCCTTCACTTCTTCATAGCTTATGATTCTCGGTTGTAATATAGGCAGTTGTCCGACTAAGTATCCGAGCCTGGCTTGAGTGTTCGCCTGGTGTCCAGTCTGGCTCATGTAAACTCCTTCTGAAAACGCCCTGTGTTTGTCGAAGAGTTCTGCCTGTTCTAATTGTTTCCGATGCATTTCATGTATGTGTGCACCTTGATGTGCTAGGATGTTGATTAGCTTTTGGATGGCTTCTTGTTGTTGATCCTGCCTTTGTTCCAACCTGTGGAAGGATTCTCTCCATTGTTTTCCTTGCTCCAGTTGCTGCTCCATCAATTGTCTTTGCCACTCCCCTTGTTGATTCATCCATCTAGATAGTGACTCTTCTTGACGGTTTATCAACTGTAGGTGAAGCTCTTTCTGTGCCCCTTGATTTTCCAAGTATTGTCTAGATAAGCCATCAATGGCTTCCTGTAGTTGGTGCATGTCCAAAGGGGCTTGCTCCTCTAGGTTCTTTCCTTCTACCACTTGGTGCACTGGCCTCTTTCTTATCCTTCGTTGGGGTAGGGGAGATGCAACAGCATGCATACGCCGGACAGTAATTGGGATACCAACTTTTAGCCATTTGGGATTTTCATCTTCGAACACCACCCCTGCCTTGTCACATAGGCGGAAAATGGTGCTGGGATAGCCTAACCTTCCCCCAGAATTACTTTTCTCAGCCATCTTCCTAATGCCTTGGGCTATGAGTTCATGCACCTTGATTTCTCCCCCTTTAAGTATACATTGCACCATTGTTGCTCTCTTAAGATTCACCTTTGAATTGTTTCCGGCAGGGAGGATGGATCTCCTTACAATTTCGAACCACCCCTTTGCTTCAAGGGTGAGATCACCTCTTTTTATGAATTTGGGCTTTCCATTGGGATCTCTCACCCAATCCGCTCCTTGTATGCAGATATCTTTCACAATTTGGTCATAATTAGGACTACCATCTATTCGAGATTGATAGCTTTCTTCCTCGAATGATATGGTTCGTAGCTTCAACACCCTCATGATGCTCATAGGACTAAAATCCACAGTTACTCCTCAGACAAAGCTTATATAAGATTCCTCTTTCCTATCATACCTTACTGTGTTTGCATAAAACTCTTTTACGAGCGTTGCATTTATCCTCGCGGTGACTGGATCGGTGAGGAGCTCCCATCTTCTCTTTTCTACCTTCTATGTGATTTCGGGGCACTCAGTTTTCTTGACTTGAAAGCCTAGCTCATATATAATCTCCTTATCAGCCATCCATCCAAATTGAAGTGCATGGTAAAAAGTTCTAAACTTCTTTTCATCAAAGGGGCGTTGCTCCATAGGCTCCTTCCCCTTTCTTCTTTTAGAGCTTGATGATGCCATGAGTAAGAGTTGATGTGTGAAAGTGTTGAGGGGTTGTGGATAAGTGGTGGAATTTGGTTAGGTTTGGATAGGATGTATCTTGAAGAATTATACTTCGAGAGTGAGAAGTTTGAAGAAGTGGTTGCTGGAATGTGAAGGAAAGTACGGACTAGGAATCACTTATATAGGAAAATGATGAGTAAATAAAAGGTATGGATTGATGGGGTGGTTGTGTGATAGACGGATGGGGTTTTGCATGGGATGAGCACAAGGATCATCAACTTTATGATGGGATTGGTTCAGTTTCCAAGCTTGTTCTCCTTCCAATGTTGCATGGCAACAATTTCCAATGCAATCTCCCTGGAGACACGTGTATAATCTTCTCTTTTTGTGGTGGCCGAACCCTTCAACTGCCCCATCAATTCTCCTTCAAAATAAAAGAAATGTGATTAAAAGAAAACTTGTGGAAAGTGGCGGAAAACTTTAAAAGACAAGAAAGAGTAACTACTTTTTAAAATTTTTGTTGTTAACTACTAAATGCTACTCACAAATGCAAACCAACTGACTAATTAAATTTCCATGTATGCAACCTTGGTGACACCAAACTTAGTTTGTGGCAATGTGGTGTAAGATGATTTATTCAAGGTGCTAAGAGTGACATGCTATGAGTTGCATTCATGTCCTCTTAGTGTGCCTTGAACACTAAACTTGTTCTTCACTATATGTTGCATAAAAGGATTTATTCAAGGATATGTTAAAGTTGATTTGCGATCCATGAACCTTGCTTTATTAAATACTTTAAAAGCATGTAAAACATGGGTTGCCTCCCATGAAGCGCTTCTTTAGCGTCACTAGCTTGACGTTCTTCCTTTGTCATGGTGGTTGGTAATGCTTCAGATCTCCCCCCCTTGCAGTAAACCTATCTCCATTGGCTTCATCAATGATCTCTACATGTTCTAGGGAGAGAACTTTGTTGATGGTGAAAACCTTAGGTAACTGAGATGGGATGGTGGGGAGATGAGGTGGGATATCTAAGAAGTAAGCTGAGATCACTTTATCCCCTGGAGAGAAATCTTCTGTAGGGATCTTTTTGTTCCTCCATCTCCTTGGTGTCTTCTTCTTTGTTTCTTTTGCTATTATCCTGCTCTTTGTGGTCTCTTTTCCTAGGGGGATTTTGTTGCTGGTCCCATATGATTCTGGTAGTTTTGGCTCCACTTGAGTTTCCTTTAGCTGTGACAGCTGCTAATTATTTTGTTCATCACCTAAAGGAATTCCTGAGTGTACAGCTTGTGCCTCAATGCTTGTTTCTCCCACTGATGCCAAGGCATCTTAGGCTAGTTTCACTAGCATTTTTCTGTTAGTTTTAGTTGTTTTATGCATTTTCTTGAGCTTAAAGTAACCAAGAATGGTTAAATGAATAACAAAGCAATGAACCATCCAAACAGTATGATTTTAATGAAAATTCCATGAGTTTTAGTTATATTACTTGAATGCTATGAATGGAAGATTTCTCATGAAATTTTGCAAGACTTTGATGCAATTGTTTGGATGATTTCAGGGAAGAAGAGGCTAAGCAAGGAAGCAACAAAATCAATAAAGGAAGCTTGAATATCACATGTGGAGTTTAAGTTCCAGTTTAAGCCTAAACTGGAGCTTAAACGCCAGAATCAGGAAGGCTAAGAAATGCTGGAATTGAAGTTTAACCTCCAGTTTAACCTTAAACTGGAGGTTAAACGCCAGAATGAAAGTCTCACCAAAGAAGCATTTCCACGTTTAACCTCCAGTTTAACCTTAAACTGGAGGTTAAACGCCAGAAGTGAGAAGGGCACCAAGGGGGGCAGTTCCACGTTTAACCTCCAGTTTAACCTTAAATTGGAGGTTAAACGCCAGAAAAGGGAAAAGCACCAAGGAGCCATTTCCACGTTTAAGCTCCAGTTTGACCTTAAACTGGAGCTTAAACGTGTTCGACCAAGTTTTCTCCTCCAGGGTTGCTTTCTCCATTTCCACGTTTAAGCTCCAGTTTAACCTTAAACTGGAGCTTAAACGTGTTCGACACCTCCAGGGCTACCTTTCTCAGCTTCCACGTTTAAGCTCCAGTTTAACCTTAAACTGGAGCTTAAACGTGTTCGACACCTCCAGGGCTACCTTTCTCAGCTTCCACGTTTAAGCTCCAGTTTAACCTTAAACTGGAGCTTAAACGTGTTCGACCTCCAGGATGGCTTTCTCTATTTCCACGTTTAAGCTCCAGTTTAACCTTAAACTGGAGCTTAAACGTGTTCGACCTCCAGGGCTGCCTTTTCTATCTCCACGTTTAAGCTTCAGTTTAACCTTAAACTGAAGCTTAAACGTGTTCGACTATATTACCCTCCAGGGCTGCCTTCTTCCATTTCCACGTTTAAGCTTCAGTTTAACCTTAAACTGAAGCTTAAACGTGCTTCCACAAAAGGCATCACTGGAAGTGTCTGGCGTTTAAGCTGCAGTTTAAGCTTAAACTGCAACTTAAACGCCACTCTTGGAAAAGGTTTCTGGGCCAAAAATATTGCGGTTTAAGTTAGTATTTGAGCACAAACATTAACTTAAACTTACTCTGGTATGAAACCCAATTGAATATCATGGTTTATGGGATTGGGCCTGAAGGATTGATGAGTCTGAAATTTCCATTTATTGAGTCATGTGTCATTATTTGATTATCACTAAGTTGGCTCAATGAATGTTACAGAATTTGGATCAACAGCCTCATCAAGATTATGGATCATAAACCCAAGGCAAAAGGAAAGCAGGGAGAGGCCTCAAAGCCCAAGAAACACAACAGAAGCTCAATATAGAAAGTGTATAAATAGGATAGAATTTAAGTTAGAAAGGACTTTTACCTTTTCATTGAGCTAGTTTTCATATCTTTGTAATTGAATTCAGAGCTATGACTCACTAAACCCCCTTTCATTGGGTTAGGGAGCTCTATTGTAATTCAATGAATCAATAATAGTTTATCTTCTTCTTCAATCTTTTCTCTTGAATTTTGTTAGAAAGCTTCTCGATCTAATTCCATTGGGTAGTTGTCTTGGGAAAGAAACTACCCATAATTGGAATCCTTCGGAACCTTGGGAAAGGAATGGAGGATTCATGCTAGAGAAGCTTTCTCACAGTGAATTGGATTGGGGTTTGGATGGATATTGTGACATGTAATCCTACCAAATTGTGGTTCATGAAACTGTGTGGTATAATCAGTGATCGAGCATCATCTCTTCTTATGAACATTTAAACCAAGGGATTGGGAATTTGTTTGTTTTTAGAGAGAATTGGTGAGCCAAGGGATTGGGATCCAATCATATAAGATTGCCAAGCAAAATTTAATGAACGCATTGGTTGAGGAAGAGATAAACATGTTTTGATTCGGAGATCTCAATATCTCCTATACCCAATGAATTCCCCATTTCTGATTTCCACTTTCTCTTTACATTCTGCAACTCAATTCATGCAATCACCCCCATTCCCTTTTAATTTCAGCAATTTAGCTTCTGCTCTTTAATTCATGCAATTTAAGATTCCGCCATTTCAATTTCTTGTCATTTACGTTTTCCCGCCAATTTTACATTCCGCAATTCTCATCTAAATCTTGATTCCGCTCAACTAGAACACACTTCTAATCCGAATTGCTCATTCAACCAATCCTTGTGGGATTCGACCTCACTCTATTGTGAGTTTTTACTTGACGATAGCCGGTGCACTTGCCGGAAGGAATTTTGCCGATCGTGCAATTTCCTAAATCGTAGCATAACAAGTTTATGCGCATCAAGTTTATGGCGCCGTTGCCGGGGATTGGTTTTCGATTGACAATTCTCAAATTGGAAGTTAACTAGATTGAGCATTTTTTTTTGTTTTGATTAATTCAGTACAAGTTACTTGTTGAATTTTAATTTCTGCACTCTGTTATATGCTTTCTTTCTTTATGCCTTTAAATTCAAGCAACTAACTCACTGACTCACTAACTGTTTGAATTAATTCCTCAATTGCTCTAACCATACTCTTCCATTAACCAAGAGTATTTCACTTGTTTGTTGCCTGTGCTGTGTTCTTGTATGACAGGTAGGAGAGGAGAGACATCAACTCCTCCATATACCGAACCAGAGAGGACCCTTCATAGACTTAGAAGGGAAGCAAGAGGGAAGAGAGTACTGGGAGAAGAAGAATCTGAAGGAGAATCTGAGGACAATTTTGAGGAAGCTCTAGATCTCAACATGGATAGAGAAGTTCACAACCATGAGAGAGCTGATGGAAACAATGCTATTCCTGAGAGGAGGGTTCTTAGTTCATACATAAACCCAACCTCTGGGAATTGTGGTAGCAGCATTCAAAAACCACCCATTCAGGCCAACAATTTTGAACTCAAACCACAGCTAATATCACTTGTGGAGAATCATTGTTCATTTGGTGGGAGTGCTAATGAAGATCCCAACCAACATCTCACAAAATTCCTGAGAATTTGTGACACTGTGAAGTCCAATGGAGTCCAGGAAGATGCCTATAAACTGCTTTTGTTCCCATTTTCACTTAGGGACAAAGCAGCTAAGTGGCTGGAATCATTCCCAAGGGGGAGTCTAACAACATGGGATGAGGTGGAAAGCAAGTTTCTGGCACGTTTCTACCCCCCACAAAAGGTCAATAGGCTTCGATCTGAGGTTCAGACTTTTAGACAACAAGATGGTGAAACTCTCTACGAGGCATGGGAGAGATTCAAGGATTTGACAAGGAAATGCCCACCAGACATGTTCCATGATTGGGTGCAATTGCATATTTTCTATGATGGACTGTCTTATGAATCAAGGAAGGCTGTAGACCATTCATCAGGAGGTTCATTGAACAGGAAAAAGACTGTGGAAGAAGCCATTGAAGTGATTGAGACAGTGGCTGAGAATGAGTACTACTATGCATCAGAGAGGCACAACACTAAGGGAGTCATGGAGCTGAACCATGTTGATACAATTCTAGCCCAAAACAAGGTGTTTGCCAAGCAACTAGCAGAGCTTACCAGGCAATTAGAAACAAAGCAAGTGGCTGCAATACACACACAAGATCAAGAGGAAGTAAGCATTGAAGGAGGTGATTGGGAAGAGGCCAACTATGTGGGAAACCAACAAAGGCAATCATATGATCCACATTCCAACACTTACAACCCAGGATGGAAAAATCACCCAAACTTTGGGTGGGGGAACCAACAAACCCAACCACAAAACCACAAACCTTACAACCACAACCAACATAACAATTCCACATACCAAAACTCCAACCAAAGATCATACCAAGCCACACAAAACACTTACTCTCAACCACCGTATCATGGCCAAAATAATCAACCTACCCAACCTAACCCGAACCAACAATTTCAAGATCAATTAAACAGGATAGAAGGAATGCTTGCAACCATGAGTCAAGACATAACCGAATTGAAAGCTTTTAAGGAAGAAGTAAATTCTAACCTGCAAAACCAAGGAGCTGCCATCCAGAAGCTAGAAAATCAAATTGCGTATTTGTCTAAGCAAACCCCTGGGACAAGCGTTTCTCATGCTGCCAAGGCTATTGCAAGGGAAGAATGTAAGGCCATAACCCTCAGAAGCGGAAAGAATCTAAAGGAGATCTCAAAGGAAACCACAGAAGATGAAGCAAAGGAAAATGTGAGAGATAAGGAACAAGGACAATCTTTTACATCGTCTGCAACAAAAGAAAAAGAAAAAGAGGTCCTGAAGCCTTATACACCTAAAGCACCATATCCTCAACGTTTGATGAAAAGTGAAAAGGATGGCCAATTCTCCAGGTTCTTGGAGATTTTCAAGAAGCTTCAAATCAACATTCCGTTTGCTGAGGCAATAGAGCAAATGCCACTCTATGCAAAATTCTTAAAGGAATTAATGACCAAGAAAAGAAGCTGGAGAAACGAGGAAACTGTGTTGTTAACTGAAGAATGCAGTGCCATCATCCAGCACAAATTGCCTCAGAAATTGAAGGATCCAGGCAGTTTCCAAATCCCCTGCATCATAGAAGAAGTCATGGTGGAGAAGGCCTTGTGTGACTTAGGGGCCAGTATCAATTTGATGTCTCTAACAATGATGAGAAGAATGAAGATTGAGGAAGCCAAACCAACAAGAATGGCCCTCCAATTGGCAGATCAAACTTTTAAATTCCCTCATGGGATAGTTGAGGATTTGTTGGTGAAGGTGGGAGATTTTATATTTCCTGCTGATTTTGTGGTGTTAGATATGGAGGAAGAAGCCAAAGCTTCAATAATTCTGGGAAGACCCTTCCTGGCTACTGCTGGAGCCATCATAGATGTACAAAAGGGTGAACTCACTCTTAGACTACATGATGAGAAATTGGTGTTTAACGTATTCAAGGGAATGAGCTATCCATCAGAATCACTAAGGGAATGCATGAGGGTGGATGTAGTGGACATTGCAGTACAAGAAACCTTTGAGGAAACAACAAAGGAAGTGGCAGAGGAGGAGTTCACCAAGGACATAGAAGTTAGTGACATCAAGGCTGCTGAAACAACCATGCCAAACATGCCAGAGATAGTGAAAGAAGAGAAGGAAGCACCAAAACCTGAGCTCAAAGCATTGCCCCCTAATCTCAAGTATGCATACTTGGGTAGTGATGAGAGTCATCCTGTTATCATTAGCTCTGTCCTGAGTCAAGAACAGGAAGAAGAATTGATCAAGGTGCTACAAACTCATCAAGATGCCATTGGATGGACCCTAGCTGATTTGAAGGGGATAAGTTCATCCATATGCATGCATAAAATCTTGTTAGAAGAGGATGCTAGACCCTCCATCCAAGCTCAGAGAAGATTGAATCCCGTCATGAAAGAAGTGGTACAAAAGGAGGTCATGAAGTTATGGCAGGCAGGGGTAATCTACCCCATTTCTGATAGCCCATGGGTTAGTCCCATCCATGTAGTTCCCAAGAAAGGTGGCATAACTGTGGTGCCAAATGAGAGGAACGAACTCATATCCACAAGAACTGTCACTGGGTGGAGGATGTGCATAGACTACAGGAAGCTCAATGAAGCCACCAGAAAAGATCATTTCCCACTCCCATTCATAGATCAGATGCTTGAAAGGCTTGCAGGACATGCTTACTATTGCTTTTTGGATGGATACTCAGGCTATAATCAGATAGTAGTTGATCCTAGAGATCAAGAGAAAACATCATTTGTTTGTCCATATGGAGTTTTTGCTTATAGACGCATGCCCTTTGGATTGTGCAATGCACCTGCCACTTTCCAAAGATGCATGCTGTCCATCTTTTCGGACATGATTGAAAAATTTATTGAGGTCTTCATGGATGATTTTTCTGTGTTTGGAGATTCTTTTCCTAGCTGCCTACACCACCTTGCCTTGGTGCTTAAGAGGTGCCAAGAGACTAACCTAGTATTAAACTAGGAAAAATGTCATTTCATGGTCACAGAAGGAATAGTCCTTGGCCACAAAATCTCTAATAGAGGCATTGAGGTGGACAGAGCTAAGGTGGAACTCATTGAAAAACTACCTCCACCAAGTAATGTCAAGGCAGTTAGGAGTTTTTTGGGACACGCTGGTTTTTACAGAAGGTTTATTAGAGACTTTTCTAAAATAGCCAAACCTTTGAGTAACTTGCTTGTCTCTGATACACCCTTTGTATTTGATAAAAATTGCATGCTAGCCTATGAACTTTTGAAGCAAAAACTTTCCTCTGCACCTATCATTGCCCCACCTGATTGGAACTTACCTTTTGAACTGATGTGTGATGCATCAGACCTTGCTATTGGGGCAGTGTTAGGACAAAGGAAAGACAATTTGGTACATGTGATTTATTATGCCAGTAAAGTCTTGAATGATAACCAAAGGAATTACACAACCACTGAAAAAGAACTCTTGGCAATAGTCTTTGCATTTGACAAATTTAGATCCTATCTCATTGGATCTAAAGTCATTGTCTTCACTGATCATTCAGCTTTAAAGTACTTACTTGCTAAACAAGAATCCAAACCAAGACTTATTAGATGGGTTCTTTTGTTGCAGGAATTTGACATTGAAATCAAAGACAAGAAGGGTGTAGAAAACAAGGTGGCAGACCATTTATCAAGGATACCATGTGAAGAAGGAAGCGCACAAAGCACACATATAAATGAGTGCTTTCCTGATGAACAACTCATGGTAATTCACAAGGCACTCTGGTTTGCAGACATAGCAAACTTCAAGGCCACTGGGAGTTTGCCGTTGGAATTTAACAAGCATCAAAGGAAGAAATTGGTAAATGATGCCAAATACTTCATCTGGGACGAACCATACTTGTTCAAAAAATGTTCGGATGGCATACTCAGAAGATGCATATCAGAGGAAGAAGGAAGGGAAGTCTTATGGGACTGCCATGGCTCCACTTATGGAGGACATTTTGCAGGAGAAAGAACAGCAGCTAAGGTGTTGCAGTGTGGTTTTTATTGGCCCACTATCTTCAAAGATGCAAAGGAACTAGTGAAGCACTGCCATGAATGCCAGAAAGCGGGGAACCTGCCAAGAAGAAATGAAATGCCACAACAATTCATTCTGGAACTTGAATTGTTTGATGTATGGGGGATAGATTTCATGGGACCCTTTCCCTCCTCATACTCAAATAATTACATTCTTGTGGCAGTAGACTATGTCTCCAAATGGGTTGAAGCAATAGCAACGCCAACCAATGATAATAAGGTAGTCATGAACTTCCTCAAAAAACACATTTTTTGCCGTTTTGGGGTTCCAAGAGTAATCATCAGTGATGGAGGGAGCCACTTCTGCAACAGACCATTAGAGGCATTGCTTCTAAAATATGGAGTCAAACACAAGGTAGCCACACCATACCATCCACAGACAAGTGGGCAAGCCGAAATATCTAACAGAGAACTCAAAAGAATCCTGGAAAAGACTGTGGGAACTTCAAGGAAGGACTGGTCGATTAAGCTAGATGATGCTCTTTGGGCATATAGGACAGCTTTCAAAACACCAATTGGAATGTCTCCTTTCCAACTAGTATATGGAAAAGCTTGCCATTTGCCACTGGAGTTGGAGCACAAGGCATACTGGGCCTTGAAACTTTTGAACTTGGACAGCAAAGCTGCTGGAGAAAGAAGGATGTTGCAAATTCAAGAGTTGGAAGAATTCAGAGCTGAAGCTTATGAGAATGCCAAAATTTACAAAGAAAGAGCAAAGAAGAAGCATGACAGCAACATAGCCCCAAGGAAATTTGAAGAAGGACAAAAAGTATTGCTCTACAATTCTAGGCTGAAGCTATTTCCAGGAAAGCTAAAATCAAGGTGGTCTGGACCATTCCTTGTCACCAAGGTCTCCAAATATGGACAAGTAGAAATCATGGAAGAAAAGTCACAACGAACCTTCATTGTGAACGGTCAAAGACTCAAACATTACTTGGGAGATGTGGAGGAGAAGGACAAGGTTAAATATCACCTCAACTGAGGAAGCTGACCGTCAAGCTAATGACGTTAAAGAAGCGCTTGTTGGGAGGCAACCCAACCTGAGGTAACACCCTTTTGCTGTTTCTTTTATTTGTTTCAATAAAAAGGGTGAAGTAGTTTCTGTGCATTGCAAAGAATTAAGTTTGGTGTTTCACACCAAACAATGAATTCGTGGATCAATAATTCAAAGGGGAATGTATGACTCTAAGTTTGGTGTTCCACCATAAAGATCAACTGAACACAACAACCTTTGAATTATATGAAAGGAACAACCATTCTAAGCAGTCACAGAAATGCTTAAAACCCTTAGCAGCAACTTCATTCCAAAGAGAACTCAAGGATTCAAAGAACAGAGAAGTAAGTGGGAGACTAAGTTTGGTGTTCACACACCAACTTAAGACTCAGATACTTACCCACACATAGTTGAGCTAACCACTCAAGTGCTTGAGAAGCAAGCAACTTCATCACTCTTTGCAGGAAAGGAAACAAGGATCTTAAAGCATGAAGCAACAATTAGGAGAAGAAGGAGAAATCAAATTGTTTCCTGGCAACAAAGAGAAAACAAGGAATTTCACAAGGTGGTATTGTTCCTTGATAATTCTTTAAAAAAAGAGGCAAACAAAAGCATGCTTGTTCTGGTTTAAACTGTAAATGTTGAATCTTTCTGGAATGTGAAGTCTCTAGTATGTTTGTCTGTTTATTGCTTTGAATAAAGTGAATGCCTAGATGTTTGGATATAACTTCACCTTCTTAAACAAGTGCTTGCCATGCTTGTTCTGTTTCCAAAAATAAAAGAAAAGTTTGAACAAAAGTAACTTGGCTCAATTAGTGACAAATCAAGTAGAATTAAGTGGTGGTATGCATGCTTGATTGTTTAAGTCAGATCACTGGAAATAGAGTGTAGAATTATCATTTTTTGTGTAGAAATTGAAAACTGTCTATGGATCTTGATGGATAAATGTCTTTGGCCATGAAAAAGAAAGAAAAAGAAGAAGAAAAAGCCACTGAAAAAGGGCAACCAAAAAAAAAAAAATTGAGAAAATAAGCTAGGCACCAATGGTTTGAACTTCTGAGACAAATGCCTGTGGTGTTTATGTATTAAGGATATGCTTGGATGAATAGGTTCTGAGGAGTGTTTCAACACTTGGTAACTTGGGTTAACTAACCCGGGATTATCAACCAAAAGTCCATTATCAAGAGCAACCTAAATACAAAACATTTAGTCACACAAAGAGGTGCTGGGCACCAATGTCTCAAGAAGAAATGTGAACTAAAATGCCTAAAGTGGATATGTGTAGTGCACTGATAAGAAAAAGAAAATGCCAAAGGCTTGTGCAACACATGACACTAAGCAAACAAGGAGCAAAGGAGCTCTAAGAAAAGAAAAGAAAAACAAAGAAGAGAAAAGTGCCAAGGACATAAGAATAACAAGAGGCCATAGCAGTGTTTGATGGATGCAATGAAAAAGTGATAATCTTACCTGATAAGTATGAAAATGTGATGCTGCAACTTTCTGCATAAAACCCTTCTGATGAACTTCAAATGCTTGCTAATATAGCCAATGTAATTGCTTTCTGTTTCATACTTTCTTCTCAATTAACTCAGGACTTGCTTAGGGACAAGCAAGTATTAAGTTTGGTGTTGTGATGCCAAGGCATCTTAGGCTAGTTTCACTAGCATTTTTCTGTTAGTTTTAGTTGTTTTATGCATTTTCTTGAGCTTAAAGTAACCAAGAATGGTTAAATGAATAACAAAGCAATGAACCATCCAAACAGTATGATTTTAATGCAAATTCCATGAGTTTTAGTTATATTACTTGAATGCTATGAATGGAAGATTTCTCATGAAATTTTGCAAGACTTTGATGCAATTGTTTGGATGATTTCAGGGAAGAAGAGGCTAAGCAAGGAAGCAACAAAATCAATAAAGGAAGCTTGAATATCACATGTGGAGTTTAAGTTCCAGTTTAAGCCTAAACTGGAGCTTAAACGCCAGAATCAGGAAGGCTAAGAAATGCTGGAATTGAAGTTTAACCTCCAGTTTAACCTTAAACTGGAGGTTAAACGCCAGAATGAAAGTCTCACCAAAGAAGCATTTCCACGTTTAACCTCCAGTTTAACCTTAAACTGGAGGTTAAACGCCAGAAGTGAGAAGGGCACCAAGGGGGGCAGTTCCACGTTTAACCTCCAGTTTAACCTTAAACTGGAGGTTAAACGCCAGAAAAGGGAAAAGCACCAAGGAGCCATTTCCACGTTTAAGCTCCAGTTTGACCTTAAACTGGAGCTTAAACGTGTTCGACCAAGTTTTCTCCTCCAGGGTTGCTTTCTCCATTTCCACGTTTAAGCTCCAGTTTAACCTTAAACTGGAGCTTAAACGTGTTCGACCTCCAGGATGGCTTTCTCTATTTCCACGTTTAAGCTCCAGTTTAACCTTAAACTGGAGCTTAAACGTGTTCGACCTCCAGGGCTGCCTTTTCTATCTCCACGTTTAAGCTTCAGTTTAACCTTAAACTGAAGCTTAAACGTGTTCGACTATATTACCCTCCAGGGCTGCCTTCTTCCATTTCCACGTTTAAGCTTCAGTTTAACCTTAAACTGAAGCTTAAACGTGCTTCCACAAAAGGCATCACTGGAAGTGTCTGGCGTTTAAGCTGCAGTTTAAGCTTAAACTGCAACTTAAACGCCACTCTTGGAAAAGGTTTCTGGGCCAAAAATATTGCGGTTTAAGTTAGTATTTGAGCACAAACATTAACTTAAACTTACTCTGGTATGAAACCCAATTGAATATCATGGTTTATGGGATTGGGCCTGAAGGATTGATGAGTCTGAAATTTCCATTTATTGAGTCATGTGTCATTATTTGATTATCACTAAGTTGGCTCAATGAATGTTACAGAATTTGGATCAACAGCCTCATCAAGATTATGGATCATAAACCCAAGGCAAAAGGAAAGCAGGGAGAGGCCTCAAAGCCCAAGAAACACAACAGAAGCTCAATATAGAAAGTGTATAAATAGGATAGAATTTAAGTTAGAAAGGACTTTTACCTTTTCATTGAGCTAGTTTTCTTGATATTGGCCCGCACCTCCTCTTTGAACACCTTGTTATCTTGAATCTCCTTGCATATGCCTTCAAGTAGAGTCTCAATCCTTGATAGTCTTTCTTCCGATGATGGAGAGTTGAGATTGGAAGGATGAGAAGGGCCATTTTGACTTTGGTATGGATGTTGAGAAGTGTTGTTGGGTGGGTGTTGGTATAACCTCTGTGTGGAGTGTTGGTGAGTTGCATTGTTGGTGGGTTATGGCGTCTCTGATCTTGGCCTTGGTCTTGTTGATTTCCCCACCCAAGTTTAGGTGGTTCCTCCAACCAGAATTATATGTTTTGGAGTATGGGTCATGGTGCTGCCTAGGTGAATTCCCAATGTAGTTGGCTTGCTCCTGACTACCCTCTGCTTCTTCATTCACTCCTTCTTGAGTTGCTGCTACTTGATTCCTCTCCATCTTCTTGGTGAGGTCAGCTAATTGCTTAGTAATCATCTTGTTTGAGCTAGCAGTGCATCCACATTGTTCAGCTCCATCACTCCTCTAGTATTGCCTCTTTCAGAAGCATAGAAGTAGTCATTCTCTGCTACAGTCTCAATGACATCTATGGCTTCTTCAATGGTCTTCTTCTTGTTCAGAGATCCCCCGGATGAGTGGTCTAATGCCTTCTTTGATTCATATGAAAGACCTTCATAGAAAATATGCAACTACACCCATTCATTGAACATATCTGGCGGGCATCTTCTTGTCAAGTCTTTAAACCTCTCCCATGCTTCATATAGAGTCTCACCATCCTGCTGCCTGAATGTTTGTACCTCAGCTCTCAACCTGTTGATCCGTTGAGGAGGATAGAATCTTGCCAAAAACTTGTTCACCACATCTTCCCAGGTTGCTAAACTCTCCTTTGGAAAGGATTCCATCCATTTAGATGCTTTGTCCTTGAGCGAGAGGGAAACAGAAGTAGTCTATAGGTGTCAGGATGAACACCATTAGACTTCACAGTATCGTATATCCTCAGGAAGGTGGTTAGATGTTGATTGGGTCTTCTTGGACACTTCCTCTGAATGAACAATTGTTCTGAACAAGGGTGATGAGCTATGGCTTTAGTTCAAAGTTGTTGGCATGTATGGTTGGCCTTTGGATGCTACTCCACAGTTTCTGGGTTTGGGTTGATGTAAGAACCAGAACTCTTCTCTCTTGCCTAGCCTGATGCGCTGGACCTTCTTTGCCATGATTATGAGCCTCTTCTTCATGATGGTGTTCCATATTCTCATCCATGTCTGGTTTAAAGTATTCTTCCTCTTCCTCAGCACCAACTACTCTCTTTCTTCTTGCTTCCCTCCTTAATCTAAGGAAGGTCCTCTCAGGTTCAGAATCAAAGGAATTTGAAGCCCCGCTTCTTCTACCTGTCATACAACCCACAAGGCAAAAGCAAGAAAGATAGATGCAGATAGTAATTTCCACAGAAATGCGGTTAGCGTGAGTGATGCAATATATCAACAGTTAGTGAGTTAGTGACTGAATTATAAACAACTAAGAAAATGGGTGGGGGAAAAGGGAAGAAAATAGCTAAAGAGAAAGTAAATTACTCAAATGAACTTAAATCAAACAAAATAAAAACAAATGCTCAATCTAGTTATCCACCAATTTAATCATTGTTGATACAAAATCAATCCCCAGTAACGGCGCCATAAACTTGATGCACGGAAACTTGTCCCTTAACAAATCTCCCTCGGCAAGTATACCGAATTGTCGTCAAGTAAAAACTCACAATAGAGTGAGGTCGAATCCCACAGGGATTGATTGGTCAAGCAACTTTAATTGGAAGAATGTTCTAGTTGAGCTAAGCAGAAAGTGAGTTGAGAATTGCAAGAAATTAAATGGCGGGAAAGTAAATAGCAGAAATAAATGACGGGAAGTAAATTGCAGAATCTTAAAGGGAAAGGGAGTAGCATGAAAGTAAATGGCATAAAGTAAAGAAATGGGTAAATCAGAAATGGAGAATTCATTGGGCTTAGGAGTGTTGCATTCTCCGGATCAGTTCTTTTCATCTCTTCCAATCAATGCATTCATTATCTCTTGAATCTTAAGTGATTGAATTCCATTCTTGTAATTCAATCTCTAATAGATCAATAGCAATTCTGGTCTATTGTCATGAGAAGAGATGAAGTTGGTCACGATTATACCAAGTATCCAAATCAAAGTATTGGAGAATATATGTCACCATATCGCCCAAACCCCAATTGGTCCAACATGAAAAACATTTCTAGCATGATCTCTTCATCCCTTTCAAGGTTCAGAAGAGATCAAGTATGAATGCTTCTTTTCCAAGTAACTACTCAATTAGATGAAGATTGAAAGTTTTCTAGTAAAATCAAGAGAAAAGAAAGAAGAAGAATAATGAAAACTATTATTGATCCATCAAATTACACAGACTCCTAACCCAATGAAAGGGGTTTAGTTGTTCATAGCTCTGGAATGGAAAGCAAAGATGGAGAGTACATTCTAAAGTTAAACTAGAAGTGCAGAGAAAGTAAAAATACAGAGAGTAATTCTAATATGTCCAAAAGCTCTTTCTAGTTCAAAGCTACTCCTATTTATACTACTCTTCTGATCTTCTAGTTGATTCTTCAAGTCTTGGATATGGGCATTTGGATCTTGAGTTGAAGCAGTTATCTTCTTCAGTGGGCTCACTTTACTTGTAGAGAGAGTGTGAAGTAGGCAGGGACTTTAGCTTAGGGCGTTAGTTGTTAACGTTAATGAAAATCGGGTTGAGAACGTAGTGACAATCACCTTTTTCCTAACGTTCCTAACAAAGTGGTCCACGTTACTTCAACGTTAGTGCACTAACGTGACACTAACATTGACCCTTGGCCCTTCGCAAACGTTACTGGGGTTTACCTTTTTCAATAACGTTGAGAGTACCCCTTTCTCCCTACGTTAGAGTTCACGTTAGAATAGTTAAACTGTGACCTTTAACGTAGGCTTGCCAAATCTTCGAGAGCCATTAGTGATACTTACCTTTGTCACTAACGCTTTCAGAACGCCCCTACTTCCCAACGTTAGAGTTCACGTTAACTAGGTTAACGTGACTTCTAACGTGGTATTGATAGCCATCTCCAACGTAGTGACAAAGGTGAGTGTCACTAACGTTGGCTCATCATCCCTTTCTCCACGTTAGCTTCCACGTTAATGTATTAACGTGGTAACTAACGTGGCTCATAGTGGCTACAATCCAACGTTGACAAAGGTGAGTTCACAACGTTGTGATTCTTGCTCCATCCACGTTAGAGTCCACGTTAACTAGGTTAACGTGGCTTATAACGTAGTCAATATGGGCTTAGTCCAACGTTAGTGACAAAGGTGAGTGTCACTAACGTTGGCATCATCTTCTTCTCCACGTTAGAGCTCACGTTAACTAAGTTAACGTGGCTCTTAACGTGGCCAATTGCCCCTTTTGGAACGTTAGTGGCACTTACTTTTACCACTAACGTTGGAGTTCTACTTCTCTTCCACGTTAGCTTCCACATTAACATAGTTAACGTGGCAACTGATGTGTGCTATGATGGCTCACGAAGGCGTTATTGGCAATCACTTTTCTCATTAACGTTGCAAGCTAGCCTTCATTCCACGTTAGTGGTCACGTTAGCTAGACTAACGTGGCTACTAATGTGGTTCTTCCTTGCTTCCTTTATCCTGAAATCAAGCAATAAAGTGCATCAAAGCTCTAATCCAAGTTATGAGACATGCATCATTCAATTTGTCCTTTAATTCATGCATAATTCTCATGAAATCATGTAAAAT
>NC_092053.1:104661439-104743186 GCF_003086295.3 Arachis hypogaea
CAAAACAACAAATATAAGACATAAAGATTCAAGCAAATCTAAGATCACAATCATAAAAGGAGTATAACAAACAAGAACAAAAATTGTTGTTGAAAATATGCAACCACTCAATTGAAGCTCAAATCTCACTAGGTAATTTGTTCAACCTCTTTTCTATGTTCTTTAAAAGTACTTCATGCAAGTTCAAAAACAAGTTTTCAAATCTCATCAATGGAATGCCCAAAAAGGGATTTCCTTAAAAATTCTTTGTTGTTTTACCAAACTTATTTACTATACTATGCAATCAAGCAAACAAAACTATAAGCAACTAAGATATATATAAACAACTAAGCAAAGTGAAAGCAATGAAATAATAAACAAATATTCACAAAAGCATAACTATCAAAACTAAGAAAGTAGTGCAAAGTGTTTAGGAAGAGAGAATTTACGCCCCAAATTTAACAACTCCCGGGTCGTTCTCCCTAGGAGTTGCAATGAAATGTTGTTATTATTGGCTATAGGGAAATGGGGGTTTGGATCATTGCAAGAAGGCAAGTAATGTAAATGGCAAGAAAGTAAATGATCATGCAAGGAATTAAATGAAAAACAAGTAAAGGTGATGCAAATGGAATTTAAGTGATAAAAAGGACTCTTGTGTGGAATTAATCCCAATTAGTCAATCCTAACATCGAGGATTAGTCAAAAGGGCATAATTGATTCCAATCCCTAAGTCCTAGTCAACATTATGGGTCACTTAGAGTCAAGGGAAACCAAACCAATTAACAGTTCACATACAATGCGGAATGGACATCCACAACTCAATTCCATCCAAACACCCAATTTCTCAACCAAGAGTGTGAAAAGCTAGACATGCAAGAAACTAAAAGTCAAAGCAATAAAAGTCAAAGCAAGGAAAATTAAAATGTAAGAAATCTCTTGGCAAGTAATTGAGAACTAAGGTTACCTATCCTAGCCATTGACCACAAACACATGATGATTATGAAGAGTTAATCCTACTAAGTCAACCCTACATCGAGGATAAGTCAAATAGGCATAGTTGATTCCAATCCCTAAGTCCTATGTCAACACTATTGGGTCACTTAGAGTCAAGAAAAACCAAATTAACTAACTACTCTAATATATCAAACAATAATGGACATCAATGACTCAAGGATCACTAAAGTCACCAATTCCAAGTCAAGAGTGGAGAAAAACTCTGTAAAAACTAAGCCAAGCATTTTATCAAACACTTGGTGTGAATGAAAATAAAATCAAATTAAATTGCATAAAAATAAAAGATAACTACCAAATGCAAGAAAATGTTAACAACTAAAAGAAGCATTAAATGAACATAAAACATAAATTGCATTAATTGAAAGTAAAATTAACAAAGAGTGTTCATAACATAAAAATGACAAGATAAAGAAAATAACAAAGGAAATGAAGAAGAATAAAGATGCAATAACAATAAATGACAAGGTAAAGTAAAGGAAAACAAGAATTAAAAGTAGAAATTACAAGAAATTAAACTAAGAAACCCTAATTCTAGAGAGAAGGGGGAGCTTCTCTCTCTAGAAAACAACCTACATAACGCTAAACTAACACTAATTCCCCCCCTTCACATGGAGTGAGGCCTTCCTTGATATAGGCAAAATTAGCTTCAGAAAGTCCAAAAACTGGGCTCTGCAGGCCCAAAAATCACCCCCAGTGATTTGAAATAAATGAGTCACGCGCTGGGACTTGTGCGTATGCACAGGTGTGTACGTACGCACACATGCTAATTTTCTTCTTGTGCGCATGCACAGATTATTGTGCGCACGCACACATGGCTGTGTGGCTCTTGTGCATACACACAGGGGGTTGTGCGCATGCACACTCCAATGTGTGCTTCTCTTTTGTTTTCTTCATCTTTTCTCCCTCTTACATGCTTTTCTTCCACTCTTATCAAGCCATTCTAACCAATTATACCTGAAATCACTCATCAAAACTATCAAGGTATGGAATGGGATAAAAGTGGATTAAAAGTGATTAAAATAAGCACAAAATAGCATGTTTTCACAATTAGGCTCAATTAAGGGAGAAAATACAAAAGTATGCTCTTTGGATGAATAAATGTGGGTTTATATGATGAAATCCACTCAAATCAAACCAAAATATATGGTCAAATATGGATTCATCACCTATGAAAACATAATAAAACTTAAACAATACATGCTAAAAACTATATGAAAATGATTCCAGAAAGCGTATAAAATATCGTCTCATCACAACACCAAACTTAAACTGTTGCTTGTCCCTAAGCAACTAAAAACAAAGTAGGATAAAAAGAAGAGTAAGATACAACAAATTTCAGAGTTTTCAATGAAGCTCAATTTCAATTAGATGAACGGGTCTTAGTAGCTTTTTGCTTCGGAATAGTTTTGGCATCTCACTATCTATTGAAACTCAGAAGTGTTGGCCTCTTTAGGAACTTAGAATCCAGATGATATTATTGACTATCCTAGTTTAGTTCTTTTTTATTCTTGAATACAACTTTTTAGAGTCTTGGCCGTGGCCTTAAGCACTTTGTTTTCCAGTATTACCACTGGATACATAAATTCCATAGACACTTAACTGGGTGAACCCTTTCGGATTGTGATTCAGCTTTGCTAGAATCCCCAGATAGAGGTGTCCAGAGTTCTTAACTACACTCTTTTTGCTTTGGATCACGACTTTAACTGCGCAGTCTCAAGCTTTTTACTTGACACCTTCACACCACAAGCATATAGTTAGGGACACTATTCCTTTGGAGTGCTTAGGCCAAGATTTTGTTTCTTTTAGGCCCTCCTAACCATTGCCGCTCAAAGCCTTGGATCTTTTTACCCTTGCCATTTAATTTAAAGGGTTATTGGCTTTTTGCTTTTGCCTTTTAGTTTAAAGAGCTATTGGCTTTTTCTGCTTTTTATTTCTCTTTTTTTTCGAATAAGCATATATACATTTTTTTATTGCTTTTTTGCTGCTTTTTCTTGCTTCAAGAATCAATTTTTGGATTTTTCAGATTACCAGTAATACTTCTCCTTTTTCATCATTCTTTCAAGAGCCAACATTCCTAATTCCAATTTCAAATATGCACTGTTCATTCATACATTTAGAAAACAAAAGCAATGCCACCACATCAAGATAATTGAACTATTCTTATTATATAACTCGAAGATTCATGCATCTTAATTTTCTTTTTCAAATAAAATTTTCTTTTAAGTAAGGTGAAAGATATATGGAACATTTTATAACTTTAAGACATAGATAGAAATGATCATGCAATAAGAACACGAGAACAGACAATAAAACATAATGAAAAACAGAAAAATAACATAAAAGAAAGGGGTGATGGAACGGGACCACCTTAGTGACGGCGGCTACTACTTCCTCTAGAGAATCCAATTGAGCGCTTTGATCTTCTCTAATTTGGTGGAATGCTATTGATGCTCCATCCTCATCTGATTCATGTTAGAGCTTAATTCTTCCACAGAAGTATGTTATTGATCCCAATAGCTTTGAGGAGGAAAATACATCCCTTGAGGCATCTCAGGGATCTCATGTTGAGACGGCTCCACATGCTCATGTTGTGGTTCATGTGCCGGCTCTCTAGTATGCTCTATCCTTCTTTTAGTGATGGGCTTGTCCTCCTCAATTGGAATGTCACCTTCTATGAGAATCCCAGCTGAATAGCATAGGTGACAGATAAGATGAGGGAAACCTAACCCTACTTGGGTGGAGGGCTTGTCCACCACTTTGTACAACTCTTAAGGTATCACCTTATGTACTTCCACCTCCTCTCCGAGCATGATGCAATGGATCATGATGGCTCGGTCTATGGTCACTTCAGATCGGTTGCTAGTAGGGATGATAGAACGTTGGATAAATTCCAACCATCCTCTAGCTATGGGCTTGAGGTCAGGCCTCCTTAGTTGGATAGGCTTGCCTTGGGAATCCCTTTTCCACTGTGCTCCTTCCACACAGATGTCTGAGAGCACTTGATATAATCTTTGATCAAAATTGACTCTTCTAGTGTAAGGATGTGGGTCTCCTTGCATCAAAGGCAAGTTTAACGCCAACCTTACACTTTTCAGACTGAAGTCTAAGATTCTCCCTCGGACCATGGTGCTCCAATTCTTAGGATGAGTGTTCACACTAATTCATGGTTTCTCGTAACCCATGCATTAGCATAAAACTCTTGCACCATTAAGATCTCAACCTCTTGGATGGGATTGGTTTGGACTTTCCAACCTCTTCTCCGGATTTCATGTCGAATCTCCGGATACTCATTCTTCTTAAGTTTAAAAGGGACCTCAAGGATCACCTTTTTCTTTGCCACTACTTCATAGAAGTGGTCTTGATGGGCTTTGGTGATGAATCTCTCCATTTCCCAAGATTCAAAGGTGGCAGCTACTGCCTTTCCTTTCCTCTTTCTATAGGATTCTCTGACCTTGGGTGCCATAAGTGGGAATGGAAAGCAAAAAGCGAGGCTTTTCCAACACAAAACTTAAAACTTTGCTCGTCCTCGAGCAAAAATAAACAAAAGAGAAGAATGGGGTAGAAAAAGAAGAAAACAGATGGAGATAGAGGGAGGAGAGCAATTCGACCAAGTGAGGGCTAAAGGTGTATGAGTAGTGTGTGGGATAAGTGGAATGAGGGAGTATTTATAGGGAAGGCATGGTTAGGGTTTCGAATTAGTAGGTGGGAAAGATTGAATTTAGTGGGTGGGAGTTGGTGGGAGTTATGATGGTTTTGGGGAAGAGGTATGGATTTGATTAGTTGAGGGTTTATAGGGAAGAATGTGTGGGGAAGTGTGAAAAGAAGAGAGAAGAAGGTTGGGTAGGTGAAGATGCTGTGGGATCCACTGGTCCTGAGAGGCTGGGGAATTCAAATTCCTTGCCCCCTTTATGGGCATTGAATGCCCAGCTCATGCTCCATAGCTGGCGTTCAACGCCAGCTTGCTGCTCCCTGGCTGGCGTTCAATGCCAGCTCTCTAGTCTTCTTGGGCGCTTGAATGCCTACTCTGCCTTCTTGTCTAGCGTTTAACGCCAGCAAGACACTTACTCTAGAGTGTTCTATTTTCATTTCTGAATGTTTCTGTCTCTGTTCTGACTAATGCTCATGATCATGAACCTAAAGAAAATAACTAAGAAAAAAAAATTCAAAGAAAAACATAAGTAATAACTATGGTTGGGTTGCCTCCCAACAAGCGCTACTTTAACGTCACTAGCTTGACAGTTAGCTCCTTATGAAGATTGATATGGGCTCAGAATTTCACCCCTTACAGTGAACTTTCTTCCTGTCTTCTCATGGTTGAGCTCCACAGGCTCTAGGGACAAGACACGACTCACTGTATGTGGTATAACTGGTTTCTTGGTGAAGACAACTCTCATGCCAGGTGAGAGGCCTTTTGTGGGGATCTTTTGGTCCCTCCAGCCTTTAGATACTTTCTTCTTAGTACCTTTGTTCTCAATGCTTGTTGATGGCTGCCCAACACCAAACTTAGAATTGGTGTCTAGTGGCTTAGTAAAGCTCTGCACTGAGAGAGATGTTTGGAACACTAAGTGTTGCACAGTTATCTCTTTTTTCTCAGAGGGAGAGTTGGGGTGAGGCATCTTAAACGAGATGTGCTCCTCCCCTAGTTGTAAAATTAATTCTCCCTTTGCTACGTCAATGATAGCATTGGCAGTGGCTAGGAAAGGTCTTACAAGGATGATGGATTCATAGTCATCTTCCCAAGTATCTAGGATTATGAAGTTTGCAGGGATGTAAAGGTCTTCAACATTTACCAAGACATCCTCTACTAAGCCATATGCTTTTTTCATTGATTTGTCTGCCATCTCTCGTGAGATATTTGCAGCTTATACCTCAAAGATTCCCAACCTCCCCATCACAAAGAGTGGCATGAGGTTTATACTTGACCCTAGGTCACACAGAGCCTTCTCAAAGGTCATGGTGCCTATGGTGCAAGGAATTAGGAAACGTCCGGGATCCGGAAGCTTTTGAGGCAGCTTCTGCTGAATCAAAGCATTGAGTTCTTTGGTAAGCACTGGAGGTTCTTCCTCCAATGTCCTTACGCCAAATAACTTGGCGCTTAGCTTCATTAGAGCTCCTAGGTACCGAGCAACTTGCTCTTCCCTAGTTTCCTCATCCTCATCAGAGGATGAGTATTCATCAAAACTCATGAATTACAAGAGTGCTTCTAAGGGGACCACTATGGTCTCTACATGAGCATTGGTTTCCTTTATTTCTTGGATAGGGACTTCATTAGTGGGTGTTGAATAGTCAGTAGGAACATCCTTACTAGTGTTTAACTCCACTTCCTGTGGCCTTTTGGGCGTTGAACGCTCAATGGGGACATCTTTACTAGCATTCAACGCCAGCTTCTCTGCCATTTTGGGCGTTGAACGCCCAAGAAGGACCTCCTTCCTGGCCTTCAACGCCAGCTCTTGTTCCAATTTGGGCGTTGAACGCCCAGTAAGGTCTTCCTTACAGGCGTTCAACGCTAGATTGCTCCCTTCAGATTCGGCCTCAACTTCAGCGTTGATTGCCATGCACTCTTCTCTTGGGTTTACTTCAGTGTTACTAGGAAGAGTGTTAGGAGAAGTCTCAAGGATTCTTTTACTCAGCTGACCAACTTGTACCTCCAAATTTCTAATGGAGGACTAACAATCTGGTTTTTCTATCGGTAAAGAAATATAAAAATATAATCGCGTTGTAAGTATAGCTCCTAAACCAACAGAAAATCCTTTCGTACAAATATTTTGGTTGTCACAAGTAACAAACCCCTTTAAAATTGATAACCGAAGTATTTAAATCTCGGGTCGTCTTCTCAAGGAACTGCAGGAATGTGTTCTTATTATTGGTTATGAGTTTTGTAAATTGGGGGTTTTAAAGGTAGAGAACAAGTAATTTGAATGACAAGTAAAATAAATAAATAACTGTAAAATAAACTCTTGGCAAGGTATGAAAATTCGGAAAGGACTAGAGTTAACCTTTACTAAAGCAAAGGAAAGTCAAGTGGACTAATTAGTCTGATCTTCAAGTCCTAGCCAATTCCTAAGAAAGGACTAGAGTTAGTGGAATCCAATTCAATTAGCAGAAATAACAATTATCAATCACGATGGGTTTGATAACTCAAGAGTCTCCAGTTAATCAATTAAAGCCAAGAATATCAAAAGGTAAACCAAATAAGAATCATAAATCTGAAATGCCTCAATTGCATTAATAAGAGAAAATCAATCTAAACATAAAGAGTTCATAAGCCAAATTGGTAACATAAGTAATTAAATGAGAGCATTAAAGTATCTGAGAGTAAAAGAGAAACATAAAGTAAAAGAAATATTGAACCTGATGAAGAGTTGAAATCCTAATTCCTTTAAGAGGAATCCTAATCCTAAAACCTAAGAGAGATGAGAGAACCTCTCTCTCTAAAAACTACATCTAAATTATGAAAAGTGAATAATTGAAGGCCTCCTCATGAATGGATGCATTCCCCCACTTTATAACCTCTAATCTGTGTTTTCTGGACTTGGATCTGGGCCAAAAAGGGTTTCAAAAATCAGTGGGGGCGTTTTCTGCAGCTTCTGGTGCGTGGCGTCTGTCACGCGTCCGCGTAGGTCACGCGGTCGCGTCATCTGGGAGTTGTCCTTGTCACGTGTTCGCTTCGGTCATGTGTATGCATCATCTGCGTTCTGCTCAAGGTGCGCGTCTGCGTTAGTCACGCGTTCGCGTCGCTGACTTTTCGCGCTAGGCATGCGGCTGCGTCGTTCATGCATTTGCGTTGCTGCCAGTTTCTTCAAAAACTCCATTTTGTGCTTTTCTTCCATTTTTGTATGTTTCCTTTCCATCCTTTAAATCATTCCTGCCTTAGGAGATCTGAAAATACTCAACACACAAATCATGGCATCGAATGGTAATAAAAGGTAATTAAAATAATTATTTTTAAAGCATAGGAAACATGTTTTTCACATATATCACATAATAAGGAAGGAAAAGTAAAACCATGCAATTTACATGAATAAGTGGGTGAAGGATTGAATAAATCACTTAAATTGAGCACAAAATATATCATAAAATATGGGTTTATCAACCTCCCCACACTTAAACAATAGCATGTCCTCATGCTAAATCCAAGATAAAGAGTAAGGTAAGGTTAAAGTGGTGGAATCTAATGCAATGCAATCTATTCTAAATGCAACTACCTAAATAAATCATGCAATTCTAATTATTATTCACATGTATATAAAGCTTACATGTAGTTAAATTAATTCATATCCTCAAGGAATCATATATGCATAGCCAAACCTTAGATAATGTTAAAGCACTTTTACAATTGAGATGGGTAAAAATATTTCACAAACTTGCAAGACAATTAACAATTAAGCATAGATATATGGTGATGAGCTATTGAACCCTCACTGGATTTTGTGTTTACTCTCTAGTCACTCAGTGTTTATTGGGTTAATCACTCTATTCTTTTTCTATCCTTACTTTCTATAACTTTGTTCTTCATCTAACCAATCAACAAATATGGAATACAGACATACAAAAATCATGAGGTCTTTTTCAAGGTTGTAATGGGGCCAAGGTAAAGGTGAGGGTATATGTATAAGGCTAAGTGAGCTAATAAGTGAATCATTGATTAGTCTAAGATCTCACCTAACACACATACTTTATAAATCAAAGTTTCTTAACCTATTTGCCCAAATTTTTCCACTTTGTATTGCAAGCTCATGCATTAACTTTAATTTTGTCCCATGTACATTGATTCTTTTTATTTTGCAATTGGGGAGTTTTTGTATCCCCTTTATTTAAATACTAAAAAATTTTTTTTCTATCATCCCATGTTCCCATAAAATTTCCCATACTTAATTTATACACAATATCTATCTTAAGCTTAACCAAGGATTTAACTTGGGATTTTTATTTTGTTTTTCTGCTTAAGGCTAGTAATGTGGTTATAAAATCGAAGAAGGGGCAGAAAGGCTCAAGGGGACTAACAAAGGTGATATAAAAGGGTAGGCTTATTTGGGATAAGTGAGCAAAAACAAGTAATGGCCTCAATCATATGCAAGCATGTAAATACACTAAATAATGGACATATAGAATGGAACAAAGCAAAGATTACAATTATAGAGAAGAAAACACACAAGAATAAAAATTTATGGTTAAATAATGTAACCATATAAATAAGCTCAAAATCTCACAGGTTGTGTGTTCTTAGCTTTTAACTATGTTCCAAATACAACTTCCAAACAAGTTTAACACAAAAGTTTTGATTTAAATTAGTGAAATACTATAAAAAAATATTTCTTGAAAAAGAAAATATTACTTCAACCAAGTAGTGACTAAATGCATAAAATCAAACAAACATGCAATCAAATATGCAAATGCAACAAAGAACAAATAAAGAAAATAGAGTATTGGTGTTGAAAAGAAGGTAACTAACCCCTGGAAGTCGGTATCGACCTCTCCACACTTAAAGATTGCACTGTCCTCGGTGTATGCTAAGATGTGCATGTGGATGGGGGTTGTGGTTTCTCAGCTGGGGCTCTTTTTGTTCCTTTCATTGCCGGTGGTTTGGGAGTAGCTTTCTCTTTATCCTTCTTGGCGGCCATCCTGAAAAGGGAAAAAGGAAAGTAACTTTTAAAGCTAAGGGTTAGAGCAAGGAAGAGAGCGGGAAAGGTGGTAATCAATACACAATAAAGAAGAATGACGTTAACACATGGTCATGACTACATGTGAAAAGTTCATCAATGGAAATATAGCAAGTGCATGTAATGACAATTAAATGCAAGATGTTTATTGGCATGCTGGCAAAGGCGTGAGTAGCATAGATCAAGCATTCAATGTCCAAGTTAGATTACCAAGTCTTTCAAACTAACAACATGTTTGTAATAACAATTATATTTAATTAATAAAATATAAAAAAGGTTTTGTGAAAAGCAAGCATTTAGAGTTAGTAGAATAAAAGAAATCTAAAAATAGTGCACAATGCCATACGGGCATTTTCACAAACACATAGCATGCATGGTAAATAAGTTATTTGAATGTATTAAATTGAACATGCAAGCAACCCTTTAAAAAGTAATATATAATTGTCAAACAATTCCTTTAATAATCCACAAGCAAAATATAGAAAATAATGACCCAAATAAATTTCTAACACCAATGAAAATAATGCAATGAATGAAAGCATGCAAATAAATTAAATAAAAGAGAATAAAAGTGAAAAAGGATGAGAAGTCAAAGACATAAAGTAAGAAAGAAAGAAGAAAGAAGGAAAGATAGAAGAAATTAGGATTAGAAAAGAAAAGATAAGATAATTGGCGCTGATTTGGATAAGTTGTGCGGCGCAGGCGACACAGACGCGTGAGTGACGCGGTCGCGTGATGTGCGATAAGGTCAGGTGACGCGGACGCGTGGGCTGATTTGTGCGATTGGCGCGAGTGCAGCCTCGCGTTCGCGCAACTCTCTGTTCGAAACTCTTTTTGCCAAATTTTTGGGTGACGCAGTCGCGTGGTTGACGCGATCACGTGGATGGCTATTTTTGGAAAACGACGCGGCCGCGTGAAGAACGCGTTCACGTGGGAGGGCTTGGGCATCCAGCATGAGTCCAGCCCCATTCCAGCCCAACATACTGCCATACACCCCTTTACGTCGATTTTACATAGCCACGCGTTCGCGTGGGTGACGCGGACGCGTGGGAGGCATTTTTCCCACACGACACGGACGCGTCAGCGACGCGGTCGCATGGATCAATTTGTGCCAAAGGCACGCCTCCTGCCACGCTTTTGCGTGACTCTCTGTTCAATATTGTTCTTTTCCCAACACACATATGACGCGGACGCGTCGGCGACGCTGTCGCATCGCGTGCGATTTTTTTTATAATAATACAGTATGCAGAATGCAATGCTAATATGAATGTTATGCATGATTCCAAGTCCAATCAAAACTAAAAAACAAACAAAACAGGCTAGAATTAAAACTGAAAAAGGGACGATCATACCATGGTGGGTTGTCTCCCACCTAGCACTTTTAGTTAAAGTCCTTAAGTTGGACATTTTGGGAGTCCTTTGTTATGGTGGCTTGTGCTTGTACTGATCCTTGAATCCCCACCAATGTTTGTAATTCCAATGGCCTCCAGGATCCCAAACTAGGCGCAGAAAGCCTTCAAGTAAGTTAAAGCAAGTGACAAGGTCCCAAGAGTGTTGATTGTTGGAATGAATTCCGGGGTCCCAAACCTTGCTTTTGCACCCGTCTTCTTGATGATCATTATGATTCCAACCGGGTGGCACGCAATTGAAATTCTCACTAAGACATCCAAACAGCTTCCTCGACCCATTCAATTGAGATTTGCACCAACCATTGTACTTCAAATTGGAGCATGCAATCATATTGAACCTTGCATGACAATTCCTACCGCTAACCATCTCCCTCTTGCTCTTATAGCCACAAAGAGCTCTAAGCTGACCATCTGTCTCAAGCAAAGCATATTCAAGTGAGCTAATTAAGGTTAGAGATGAGAGATTTATCCACTTGAATGAAGGGATGGATGGTGATGGCTTTGGGGAAGAGCTCTCCAGCAACCTTGGCAAGGTGATTTCCAGTGGTTCTGTAAGCTCTACTCCCTTGTATTCTTCTGTGAATTCCTCTACTTCTTTGCAAAATTCTTCAAATACAACTGCATCCTGATCAAAGTCTTCTATGTCTTCCTCATCACTCAAGTCATACGTTGGAGGTTGAGAGAAATCTACCTCGACATCATCTTCGTATTCACTTGGATAAGATTCTTCAGGCTCGAGGAGTTCAGTTGCGGATGTGAGTTCGTGATTAGGAGAGCTTGATTCATGATCATCACTGCCAATGGAATCAAGTTCTTGGTCTGTTCCGCCCAATTTCTCACAAGGTATATGCCTTGGAGGTTGTGCAATGTCCTCTTTGGCATCAATTTCGAACTTCTCAGCGGAATTTTTTACAGTTCTCGATTCCCATGGAGGTTCAGCATCTCCTAAATCTTCAACCACTTCTTCCTCTATAACTTTCATGGCTTCCTCTACTTGTTCCAATACAAAGTCATGCTCCTCATTGTCCACCAGAGTTTCTAGTGTTTCCTTCATGTTACGCTCTTCTTTTGATTCAATACGCCCTTTTGCATCCTCGCTTGCCCTTAAAGAAGAACACGAAGTTTGTCATTCATTGGTGGTTGGGGTGGGTATGAGGGTTCATTGGTTGGGGTTGAGGGTTCAAAATAAGAATGTGGTGGTTCTTGGGAGTAATTGGATTGGGATTGTGGTGGATAAGGGTCATACGGTGGTGAATGGTGAAAAGAAACTTGTGAGTGTGGTGGTGCAAATCTGCGTTGAGAGGATAGTCTATAAGCATAGGGTGGGGCTTGTTGGTAATTACAAGGTGGTCCACCATATCTATTAGCTTGGTATGCATTGTAAAGTGGTCCTCATCTGTGATACTGAGGAGGGTGTTGTTGCCTAAAGGGTTGATCAAGTCCTCGTGGCTCCATCCATCTTTGATTGCTCTGACCTTGATGCATGTTCCTGCTATATCTTTCGTTCCCTTCAACAATATTAGAACCAAACTCAAAGCGAGAGGGGTGAGAATTCATAGTAGCTAATAGAAATAAAAGAGAAAAAAAAAAAACAAATAAACAAGTAAAAGAAAAATATTTACAAAAACCAATAATAAAGAACACATTTGCAATTCCCCGGCAACGGCGCCATTTTGACGATCTGGTTTTTCTATCAGTAAAGAAATATAAAAATATAATCGCGTCGTAAGTATAGCTCCTAAACCAACAGAAAATCCTTTCGTACAAACGTTTTGGTTGTCACATGTAACAAACCCCTTTAAAATTGATAACCGAAGTATTTAAACCTCGGGTCGTCTTCTCAAGGAACTGCAGGGAGGTGTTCTTATTATTGATTATGAGTTTTGTAAATTGGGGGTTTTGAAGGTCGAGAACAAGTAAAATAAATAAATAACTGTAAAATAAACTCTTGCTAAGGTATGAAAATTCGGAAGTCCTATCCTAGTTATCCTTATCGATGGTGATGAGAATTGAGTTTTAATCTCACTTAGTCAACCTTTACTAAAGCAAAGGAAAGTCAAGTGGACTAATTAGTCTGATCTTCAAGTCCTAGCCAATTCCTAAGAAAGGACTAGAGTTAGTGGAATCCAATTCAATTAGCAGAAATAACAATTATCAATCACGATGAGTTTGATAACTCCAGAGTCTCCAGTTAATCAATTAAAGCCAAGAATATCAAAAGCTAAACTAAATAAGAATCATAAATCTGAAATACCTCAATTGCATTAATAAGAGAAAATCAATCTAAACATAAAGAGTTCATAAGCCAAATTGGTAACATAAGTAATTAAATGAGAGCATTAAAGTATCTGACAGTAAAAGAGAAACATAAAGTAAAAGAAATATTGAACCTGATGAAGAGTTGAAATCCTAATTCCTTTAAGAGGAATCCTAATCCTAAAACCTAAGATAGAGGAGAGAACCTCTCTCTCTCTAAAAACTACATCTAAATTATGAAAAGTGAATAATTGAAGGCCTCCTCATGAATGAATGCATTCCCCCACTTTATAACCTCTAATCTGTGTTTTCTGGACTTGGATCTGGGCCAAAAAGGGTTTCAAAAATCGCTGGGGGCATTTTCTGCAGCTTCTGGTGCGTGGCGTCTGTCACGCATCCGCGTAGGTCACGCAGTCGCGTCATCTGGGAGTTTTCCTTGTCATGCGTTCGCTTCGGTCACGCGTACGCATCATCTGCATTCTGCTCAAGGTGCGCGTCCGCGTTAGTCATGCGTTCGCGTCGCTGCCTTTTCGCGCTAGGCATGCGGCTGCGTCGTCCATGCGTTCGCGTCGGTGCCAGTTTCTTGAAAAACTCTATTTTGTGCTTTCCTTCCATTTTTGTATGTTTCCTTTCCATCCTTTAAATCATTCCTGCCTTAGGAGATCTGAAAATACTCAACACACAAATCACGGCATCGAATGGTAATAAAAGGTAATTAAAATAATTATTTTTAAAGCATAGGAAACATGTTTTTCACATATATCACATAATAAGGAAGGGAAAGTAAAACCATGCAATTTACATGAATAAGTGGGTGAAGGATTGAATAAATCACTTAAATTGAGCATAAAATATATCATAAAATATGGGTTTATCAACCTCCCCACACTTAAACAATAGCATGTCCTCATGCTAAATCCAAGATAAAGAGTAAGGTAAGGTTAAAGTGGTGGAATCTAATGCAATGCAATCTATTCTAAATGCAACTACCTAAATGAATCATGCAATTCTAATTATTATTAACATGTATATAAAGCTTACATGTAGTTAAATTAATTTATATCCTCAAGGAATCATATATGCATAGTCAAACCTTAGATAATGTTAAAGCACTTTTACAATTGAGATGGGTAAAAATATTTCACAAACTTGCAAGACAATTAACAATTAAGCATAGATATATGGTGATGAGCTATTGAACCCTCACTGGATTTTGTGTTTACTCTCTAGGCACTCAGTGTTTATTGGGTTAATCACTCTATTCTTTTTCTATCCTTACTTTCTATAACTTTTTTCTTTATCTAACCAATCAACAAATATGGAATACATACATACAAAAATCATGAGGTCTTTTTCAAGGTTGTAATGTGGCCAAGGTAAAGGTGAGGGTATATGTATAAGGCTAAGTGAGCTAATAAGTGATTCCTCCATGATGGATTGTAGGTGTTTCCATAGGGTTCTCCCATGTAATTCACCTCCTCCATCATGGGTTGTTCAGGATCATATGCTTCTCCTTCAGAAGAAGCTTCTTGAGTACTGCCATTTGTAGCTTGCTTTCTTCTAAGCTACCTCATTATTCACAGGCTTTCTCAGAAGTGTACATGAATTGGATGTTTGCAACCATCTCAATGAGTTCTCTTACTTCTGCAGGCGTTTTCTTCAAGTGGAGTGATCCACCTGCAGAGTTGTCCAATGATATGTTGGACATCTCAGAAAGACCATCATAGAAGATGCCTAGGATAGACCATTCTGAGAGCATGTCAGAAGGACATCTCCTTATCAGTTGCTTGTATCTTTCCCAAGTTTTATAGAGGGATTCACCTTCTCTTTGTTTGATGGTTTAAACTTCCACTCTGATTTTGCTCATCTTCTGGGGAGGAAAGAACTTAGCCAAGAAAGCATTGACCAATTTTTTCCAAGAGTCTAGGCTTTTCATAGGCTGAGAATCCAACTATATCCTAGCTCTATCTCTAACCACAAAGGGAAAGAGCATAAGTCTGTAGACCTCAGGATCCACTCTATTGGTCTTAACAGTGTCACAGATTTGCAAGAATTCAGATAGAAATTGATGTGGATTTTCCAGTGGAAGTCCATGGAACTTGCAATTCTGTTACATTAGAGAGACTAACTGTGGCTTAAGCTCAAAGTTGTTTGCTCTAATGGCAGGTATGGAGATACTTCTTCCATAGAAATCAGAGGTTGGTATGGTATATTCACCAAGAACCTTTCTTGCATCTCCTTCATTGTTAGGATCAGCTGCCATGCTTTCAGCTTCTTGTTCGAAAATCTCTGTGAGGTTTCTTCTGGAGTGTTGTGCTTTAGCTTGTTGTAAACGCTTCCTTAGAGTTCTCTCAGGTACAAGATCAGGAAAAGACTCCTTGCTCATAAACAAGAAAAAAAAACAAGAAAGAAGAAGAATGGGAGCTCTATGTTTAAGAACAGAAGACTTCCTGTGAGATGTTTAGAGGAAATAAGAATGAAGATAGAGAGAAGAGAAAAAGAATTCAAAAATAGAGAGGGGGAGAGAAGTATCACTAATTCGAAAAATAAAGAAGAATGAGATTTTAATATTAAAATATTTTTGTTTTGTTTTTATTTTATTCATGTAATTTGAAAAAGAAAAGGAAATAAAGAAGAAATAAAGCCAATTAGAAACTAAGACAACTAATTAACTAAAAAGATTTGAAAATTGAATAATGAATTTCGAAAAAGAAGAGGGAGAAATAGAGAAGATATTTTCAAAAATTAGAAGGGAGAAGAATTGGTTAGGAAGTTTTGAAAAAAAAGAAAGAGAAAACAAGTAACTAATTAAGAAAGATTTGAAATTAAGATAAGATAAAAGATTAGAAAAGATTTGAATTTAAAATTTGAAATTAGAAAAGATAAGATAGATGTTGAAAAGATTTGAAATTAGAAAAGATAAGATAGGAATTTGAAGAAGATTTGAAAAAGATTTGAAAGAGATAAGATTTGAAATTTGATTTTTGAAAAAAGATTTGATTTGGAAATTTGAAATTTGAAATTTTAAATTTTGAAATTGAATTTTAAAATTTGAATAAGATAAGATAAGATTTTTGAATTTTAAAGAAAGATAAAAAAGATAAGATAGTAATTTGAAAAAGATATGATTTTTTAAAAGATTTTATTTTGAAATTATTTTAATTTGAAATTTAAAAATAAGATAAGATAAGATAATGATTTTGAAATTAAAATTTGAAAATTTTGTTGCACTTTTCGAAAATTAAGATAAAAAATTAAAAAGATATTTTTTGTATTTTTTGAATTAATGAAGAAAGAGAAAAACAACTAAAAGACACCAAACTTAAAATTTTTAGATCTAAAGACACTAAGTTTTCAAAAGTTTTAAAGAAAAACACCTAAAGACACCAAACTTAAAAATTTTAAAGATTAAAACAAAAAGAAAAACAAGAATAACTTGAAGATTAAGAAGAACACCAAGAATAAATTCGAAAAATTCAAAGTAATTAAAGAACACACAATGGACACCAAACTTAAGATTTGACACTAGACTCAAACAAAAGAGACTATTTTTGAAAATTTTTTGAAAAAAAGACTTAAGAAATTCTACTCTAACAAGAACAAGAACAAAAGACTCAAACAAAAGATAAAGGTTAATAAAGAAAAGAAAAGATTTTTGAAAAATTTTTGATATTTTGAAAAACATTTTTCGAAAAAGAAAGTAAAAGAGCCAAATAAAATTAAAAACAATACCTAATCTAAGCAACAAGATAATCCGTTAGTTTGTTCAAACTCGAACAATCCCCGGCAACGGCGCCAAAAACTTGGTGCATGGATTCCCACACTCCGTACAACTGAACCAGCAAGTGCACTGGGTCATTCAAGTAATACCTGAGGTGAGTCAGGGTCGATCCCACGAGGATTGTCGGCTTGGATCAAACAATGGCTATCTTGTAAATCCTAGTTAGGCGGATAGAAAAGTTGTTTAATTGTTTAAGCCCATAAAAGTAAAATAAAGAAAACATTATTCGGTGGTTGTGAATTTAATGATAAGAAGATGGTTAAGGCTTCAGAGATGCTTTATTCTTTTGGATCAATACTTTCTTGCTGTCTACTCCAAATGTGAATGATTTCTTCTATAGGAGGCTGTATGTGATCAATGCCGGTGTGAGTGGCCGCCAATCTTCCTTTAGGCTGAACACCAGGTTTAATGCGTATCCGGTCTGAATGAGGGTGAAGCTCCTGCAGTTCATTCCCTTGGTGATCCTACTCAAAATGCCATAGACAAGGATGAATCTTCCGAATCAGATAATGCTACGCCTTGATTCTAGCCTTTAACACAAAGACCCCAATCTCCCCATACCTCCGCTGAACTGATGTCTCGAGAAGTCCCCAATGAAGTCGTGAATTAGCCGTCTAAGAGACGTATCCTCAAGCTAGTGGTTCATTGATATCCGATGAAAGACGCTCGCTGAACCCATGTAGAATAGAGATAACCTTGTGCCAGTTCAACTCATTCATAAGGTTGAAGAATGAAGATACGTCTTAGAATAGAATCAAACACAGATTGAAAATAGAACAGTAGTACTTTTATTGATCCATAAAACTCAGCAGAGCTCCTAACCTTAGTCTAGGAGGTTTAGTGACTCATGCTGATAGAAAAAATACAATGATAAACGTGAAAGTGGGCAAGAGTCCAAAAGTCTCTTTAACGATGGTGAACTCTTGTCTATATATACTAACCTAATAACTAAGGATTACAGAAATATGATAGGCTTAGGCTTGTAGTGCAAACATCCACTTTCGGGGCCCACTTAGTGGGTGTTCAAGCTGAACTTTAGTGTCTCCCACGTGCTAGGACTCCTTAGGGGTAGTGAACGCTGGCTAAGTGCCCCCTTTTGAGCGTTGGACGTTGGCCACCTCTCTGTGAGCGTAGGATGCCAGGACTGGGGTAGATGGCTGGAGTTGAACGCCAGTTTTGGGCCTTCAATTCCGAAGCAAAGTATGGACTATTATATATTTCTAGAAAGCCCTGGATGCTATCTTTCCATAGCCGTTGAGAGTGCACCATGTAGACCTCTATAGCTCTAGAAAAGCTCTTTTGAGTACACCGAGGTCAGATCCTGACAGCATATGCAGTGCTTTCTCTGCCTCTGAATCAGACTTTTGCTCCAACTCCTCAATTTCAGCCAGAAAATACCTGAAATTGCATAAAAACACACAAACTCAAAGTAGAATCCAAAAATATGAATTTTACACTAAAACCTATGAAAACATAATAAAACTTAAACAAAACATGCTAAAAACTATATGAAAATGATGCCAAAAAGCATATAAAATATCCGTTCATCACCAATCACATCCATATCACTTTCCAATACCATCATAACTCCCACCAACCCCCACCCACTTCAAATTCAAAAAATTTCCACCCAATTCCCACCCATTCATTCGAACCCAACCTATCCCACTCCTATAAATACCCCTTCTTCCTACCCTTCATATACACACCATCCATACACTAAAGCCCTTTTTAGACGAATCCACTATCCCTCTCCATCTCCTCTATTATCTTCTTCTTCTTCTTCTACTCTTTTCTTCCCTTTTCTTTATATTTTGCTCGAGGACGAGCAAAGCTTTTAAGTTTGGTGTTGGAAAAGCCTTGCTTTTTGCTTCCTATTTCCACTTAGGGCACCTAAAGTCGGAGAATCCTCTAGAAAGAGGAAAGGAAAAGCAGTTGCTTCCACCTTCGAATCTTGGAAGATGGAGAGATTCATCACCAAAGCTCATCAAGACCACTTCTATAAAGTAGTGGCAAAGAAAAGGGTGATTCCTGAAGTCCCTTTTAGGCTAAAAAAGAATGAGTAGCCGGAGATTCGAAGAGAAATCCGGAGGAGAGGTTGGGAAGTCCTAACCAATCCTATCCCAAAAGTTGGGATCTTGCTGGTACAAGAGTTCTATGCCAATACACGGGTCACGAAAAACCATGATACAGGCGTGAACCTAAGTCCCAAAAATTGGCATACCATGGTCCGAGGGCGTCTCTTGGATTTCAGCCCGGAGAGTGTAAGGGATGCATTTTCCTCCCCAAGGCTATTGGGACCAATTGCACACTTCTGTAGGAGAATTGAGCTCCAGAATAGATCAACTAAGGATGGGACATCAAGAGCACTCCACCATCCTCCATGACATAAGAGAAGATCAAAGAGCCACAAAGGAAGAACAAAGAATTTTGAAGGAAGAACAACAGAGGCAGGGGCGTGACATAGAAGAGATCAAGCGCTCTATTGGATCCTCGAGAAGGAGTAGTAGCCGCCATCACTAAGGTGGATTCGTTCCCTTTACTCCCCTGTTGCCTATGTTATTCTGTTTTCCATGTATTTTGTTTTATTGTCTGTTTCTGGTGTATGAGCATTTGTCTTTATGTCTTAAAGCTATGAAATATTCCATGCATCTCTCACCTTGCTTAAAAGAAAAATTTTAATTGAAAAAGAAATGTAAGATGCATGAATTTTGAGTTTATATTAGGAATAGTTCAATTATGTGATGTGGTGGCATTGCTTTTGTTTTCTGAATGCATGAATAAATAATGCATATTTGATGTTGGAGTTAAAGAATGTTGGTTCTCAAAAGAATGATGATAAAAATGAAGTATTATTGGTGATCTGAAAAATCCAAAAATTGATTATTGAAGCAAGAAAAAGCAGCAAAAAAGCAATAAAAAAATATGCAAAAAAAAAGGGGCAAGCAGAAAAAAAATAAAAAGCAGAAAAAGCCAATAGCTCTTTAAACCAAAAGGCAAGAACAAAAAACCAATAACTATTAAAACCAAAAGGCAAGAGCAAGGATCAAAGTCTATGAGCATCAATGGTTAGGAAGGCCTATGAAAGAACTGAAAGATTGATGGTTTAGAGATTATAGTAAACTCTCGTTGCAAATATAATTACTAAGCCAAGCAATCAACCTTTCTTACAAACGTTTTGGTTGTCACAAGTAACAAACCCCTTTAAAATTGATAACCGAAGTATTTAAACCTCGGGTCGTCTTCTCAAGAAACTGCAGGGAAGTATGTTCTTATTATTGGTTATGAAGATTGTAAATCGGGGTTTTGAAGATGAGGAACAAGTAATTTAAATTGCAAATAAAATAAGTAAAAGACTGTAAAGTAAATAAATAACTGTAAAACACACTTTTGGCAAGGTATAAGAAATTGTTATGCAATCTATTCTAAATGCAACTACCTAAATGAATCATGCAATTCTAATTTGTTATTCCCTTGTGTATAAAGCTTACATGTAGTTGAATTAATTCACATTCTCAAGGAATCTTATATATATAGCCAAACCTTAGATAGTGATAAAGTACCTTTACAATTGAGATGGGAGAGAAAAATATTTTACAATTTTGCAAGACAATTAATAATTTAAGCAGAGATATATGTTGATGAGCTATTGAACCCTCACTGGATTTTGTGTTTACTCTCTAGTCACTCAGTGTTTATTGGGTTAATCACTCTATTCTTCTTTTTATCCTTACTTTCTATAACTTTGTTCTTCATCTAACCAATCAACAATTATAGAATATAGGCATACAAAAATCATGAGGTCTTTAATTAAGGTTGTAATGGGGCCAAGGTAAAGGTAAGGGTATATGTATAAGGCTAAGTGAGCTAATTAAGTGAATCCTTGATTAGTCTAAGATCTCACCTAACATACATATTTTGTAAAGCAAAGCTTTTTTACTTATTTTCCCATATTTTTCCCACTTTTTATGTTACATGCTCATATTTTAATTTTTATTATTTTTTTTTCATGTACATCACTTTTTGCATTTGGGGAATTCTTTTGTATCCCCTTTATTCAAATACTGAAAAATAAAAATTTTTTTATTTTTTTTATTTTTTATTTTTATTTTTTTTGATGCACATGGTAATTAAATTATTTTGATTTCACATGAGCATGCTTCCCAAAACTTTTAAAAATAAAAATTTTTATTCTTTTTAACTTTCTACCCTTTTGTTTCTATCATCCATGTTCCTATAAGGTTCCCACACTTACACAATACACAATTTCTATCTTAAGCTAACCAAGGATTCAACTTGGGATTTTGATTTTGTTTTTCTGCTTAAGGCTAGTAATGTGGTTATAAAACAAGAGGGGATTTAAATGCTCAAGGGGGTTAACAAGGGTGATGTAAAAGGTAGGTTAATTTGGGATAAGTGAGCTAGAATCAAACAATGGCATCAATCACTTTCTTAGTTGATGCCAAGGCATCTTAGGCTAGTTTCACTAGCATTTTTCTGTTAGTTTTAGTTGTTTTATGCATTTTCTTGAGCTTAAAGTAACCAAGAATGGTTAAAATGAGAACAAAGCAATGAACCATCCAAACA
The DNA here is from genome assembly GCF_003086295.3 of Arachis hypogaea. Taxonomy (NCBI): domain Eukaryota; kingdom Viridiplantae; phylum Streptophyta; class Magnoliopsida; order Fabales; family Fabaceae; genus Arachis; species Arachis hypogaea. The sequence continues at coordinate 104,683,126 of NC_092053.1, forward strand.
GTATGATTTTGATGCAAATTCCATGAGTTTTTAGTTATATTACTTGAATGCTATTAATGGAAGATTTCTCATGAAATTTTGCAAAACTTTGATGCAATTGTTTGGATGATTTCAGGGAAGAAGAGGCTAAGCAAGGAAGCAACAAAATCAATAAAGGAAGCTTGAATATCACATGTGGAGTTTAAGTTCCAGTTTAAGCCTAAACTGGAGCTTAAACGCCAGAATCAGGAAGGCTAAGAAATGCTGAAATTGAAGTTTAACCTCCAGTTTAACCTTAAACTGGAGGTTAAACGCCAGAATGAAAGTCTCACCAAAGAAGCATTCCACGTTTAACCTCCAGTTTAACCTTAAACTGGAGGTTAAACGCCAGAATGAGAATGCTACTCAGGAAGGAGTTCCACGTTTAACCTCCAGTTTAACCTTAAACTGGAGGTTAAACGCCAGAATGGGAAAAGCACCAGGGAGCCATTTCCACGTTTAAGCTCCAGTTTGACCTCAAACTGGAGCTTAAACGTGTTCGACCAAGTTTTCTCCTCCAGGGTTGCTCTCTCCATTTCCACGTTTAAGCTCCAGTTTGACCTCAAACTGGAGCTTAAACGTGTTCGACACCTCCAGGGCTACCCTTCTAAGCTTCCACGTTTAACCTCCAGTTTAACCTTAAACTGGAGGTTAAACGTGTTCGACCTCCAGGATGCCTCCTTCCATTTCCACGTTTAACCTCCAGTTTAACCTTAAACTGGAGGTTAAACGTGTTCGGTCTCCAGGGCTGCCCTTCCTATATCCACGTTTAAGCTTCAGTTTAACCTTAAACTGAAGCTTAAACGTGTTCGACTACATGACTCTCCAGGGCTGCCTTCTTCCATTTCTACGTTTAAGCTTCAGTTTAACCTTAAACTGAAGCTTAAACGTGCTTCTACAAAAGGCCTCACTGGAAGTGTCTGGCGTTTAAGCTGCAGTTTAAGCTTAAACTGCAACTTAAACGCCACTCTTGGAAAAGGTTTCTGGACCAAAAAATATTGTGGTCTAAGTTAGTATTTGAGCACACACATTAACTTAAACTTATTCTGGTATGAAACCCAATTGAATATCATGGTTTATGGGATTGGGCCTGAAGGATTGATGAGTCTGAAATTTCAATTTATTGAGTCATGTGCCAGTATTTGTTTATCACTAAGTTGGCTCAATGAATGTTACAGAATTTGGATCAGCAGCCTCATCAAGATTATGGATCATAAACCCAAGGCAAAAGGAAAGCAGGGAGAGGCCTCAAAGCCCAAGAAACACAACAGAAGCTCAATATAGAAAGTGTATAAATAGGATAGAATTTAAGTTAAAAGGACTTTTACCTTCACTTTTAGCTAGTTTTCATATCTTTGTAATTGAATTCAGAGCTATGACTCACTAAACCCCCTTTCATTGGGTTAGGGAGCTCTATTGTAATTCAATGAATCAATAATAGTTTATCTTCTTCTTCAATCTTTTCTCTTGAATTTTGTTAGAAAGCTTCTCGATCTAATTCCATTGGGTAGTTGTCTTGGGAAAGAAACTACCCATAATTGGAATCCTTCGGAACCTTGGGAAAGGAATGGAGGATTCATGCTAGAGAAGCTTTCTCACAGTGAATTGGATTGGGGTTTGGATGGATATTGTGACATGTAATCCTACCAAATTGTGGTTCATGAAACTGTGTGGTATAATCAGTGATCAAGCATCATCTCTTCTTATGAACATTTAAACCAAGGGATTGGGAATTTGTTCATTTTTAGAGAGAATTGGTGAACCAAGGGATTGGGATCCAATCATATAAGATTGCCAAGCAAAATTCAATGAACGCATTGCTTGAGGAAGAGATAAACATGTTTTGATTCGGAGATCTCAATATCTCCTATAACCCAATGAATCCCCCAATTCTGATTTCCATCTTCTCTTTACATTCTGCAACTCAATTCATGCAATCACCCCCATTCCCTTTTAATTTCAGCAATTTAGTTTCTGCTCTTTAATTCATGCAATTTAAGATTCCGCCATTTCAATTTCTTGTCATTTACTTTTCCCGCCAATTTTACATTCCGCAATTCTCATCTCAATCTTGATTCCGCTCAACTAGAACACACTTCTAATCCGAATTGCTCACTCAACCAATCCTTGTGGGATTCGACCTCACTCTATTGTGAGTTTTTACTTGACGATAACCGGTGCACTTGCCGGGAGGAATTTTGCCGATCGTGCAATTTCCTAAATCGTAGCATAACTAGTTTATGCGCATCAAGTTTATGGCGCCGTTGCCGGGGATTGGTTTTCGATTGACAATTCTCAAATTGGAAGTTAACTAGATTGAGCATTTTTTTTTTGTTTTGATTAATTCAGTACAAGTTACTTGTTGAATTTTAATTTCTGCACTCTGTTACATGCTTTCTTTCTTTATGCCTTTAAATTCAAGCAACTAACCCACTGACTCACTAACTGTTTGAATTAATTCCTCAATTGCTCTAACCATACTCTTCCATTAACCAAGAGTATTTCACTTGTTTGTTGCCTGTGTTGTGTTCTTGTATGACAGGTAGGAGAGGAGAGACATCAACTCCTCCATATACCGAACCAGAGAGGACCCTTCATAGACTGAGAAGGGAAGCAAGAGGGAAGAGAGTACTGGGAGAAGAAGAATCTGAAGGAGAATCTGAGGACAATTTTGAGGAAGCTCTAGATCTCAACATGGATAGAGAAGTTCACAACCATGAGAGAGCTGATGGAAACAATGCCATTCCTGAGAGGAGGGTTCTTAGTTCATACATAAACCCAACCTCTGGGAATTGTGGTAGCAGCATTCAGAAACCACCCATTCAGGCCAACAATTTTGAACTCAAACCACAGCTAATATCACTTGTGGAGAATCATTGTTCATTTGGTGGGAGTGCTAATGAAGATCCCAACCAACATCTCACAAAATTCCTGAGAATTTGTGACACTGTGAAGTCCAATGGAGTCCAGGAAGATGCCTATAAACTGCTTTTGTTCCCATTTTCACTTAGGGACAAAGCAGCTAAGTGGCTGGAATCATTCCCAAGGGGGAGTCTAACAACATGGGATGAGGTGGAAAGCAAGTTTCTGGCACGTTTCTACCCCCCACAAAAGGTCAATAGGCTTCGATCTGAGGTTCAGACTTTTAGACAACAAGATGGTGAAACTCTCTACGAGGCATGGGAGAGATTCAAGGACTTGACAAGGAAATGCCCACCAGACATGTTCCATGATTGGGTGCAATTGCATATTTTCTATGATGGACTCTCTTATGAATCAAGGAAGGCTGTAGACCATTCATCAGGAGGTTCATTGAACAGGAAAAAGACTGTGGAAGAGGCCATTGAAGTGATTGAGACAGTGGCTGAGAATGAGTACTACTATGCATCAGAAAGGCACAACACTAAGGGAGTCATGGAGCTGAACCATGTTGATACAATTCTAGCCCAAAACAAGGTGTTTGCCAAGCAACTAGCAGAGCTTACCAGGCAATTAGAAACAAAGCAAGTGGCTGCAATACACACACAAGATCAAGAGGAAGTAAGCATTGAAGGAGGTGATTGGGAAGAGGCCAACTATGTGGGAAACCAACAAAGGCAATCATATGATCCACATTCCAACACTTACAACCCAGGATGGAAAAATCACCCAAACTTTGGGTGGGGGAACCAACAAACCCAACCACAAAACCACAAGCCTTACAACCACAACCAACATAACAATTCCACATACCAAAACTCCAACCAAAGATCATACCAAGCCACACAAAACACTTACTCCCAACCATCATATCATGGCCAAAATAATCAACCTACCCAACCTAATCCGAACCAACAATTTCAAGATCAATTAAACCGGATAGAAGGAATGCTTGCAACCATGAGTCAAGACATAACCGAATTGAAAGCTTTTAAGGAAGAAGTAAATTCTAACCTGCAAAACCAAGGAGCTGCCATCCAGAAGCTAGAAAATCAAATTGTGTATTTGTCTAAACAAACCCCTGGGACAAGCGTTTCTCATGCTGCCAAGGCTATTGCAAGGGAAGAATGTAAGGCCATAACCCTCAGAAGTGGAAAAAATCTAAAGGAGATCTCAAAGGAAACCACAGAGGATGAAGCAAAGAAAAATGTGAGAGATAAGGAACAAGGACAATCTTTTACATCGTCTGCAACAAAAGAAAAAGAAAAAGAGATCCTGAAGCCTTATACACCTAAGGCACCATATCCTCAACGTTTGATGAAAAGTGAAAAGGATGGCCAATTCTCCAGGTTCTTGGAGATTTTCAAGAAGCTTCAAATCAACATTCCCTTTGCTGAGGCAATAGAGCAAATGCCACTATATGCAAAATTCTTAAAGGAATTGATGACCAAGAAGAGAAGCTGGAGAAATGAGGAAACTGTGTTGTTAACTGAAGAATGCAGTGCCATCATTCAGCACAAATTGCCTCAGAAATTGAAGGATCCAGGCAGTTTCCAAATCCCCTGCATCATAGGAGAAGTCATGGTGGAGAAGGCCTTGTGTGACTTAGGGGCCAGTATCAATTTGATGTCTCTAACAATGATGAGAAGAATGAAGATTGAGGAAGCCAAACCAACAAGAATGGCCCTCCAATTGGCAGATCGAACTTTTAAATTCCCTCATGGGATAGTTGAGGATTTGTTGGTGAAGGTGGGAGATTTTATATTTCCTGCTGATTTTGTGGTGTTAGATATGGAGGAAGAAGCCAAAGCTTCAATAATTCTGGGAAGACCCTTCCTGGCTACCGCTGGAGCCATCATAGATGTACAAAAGGGTGAACTCACTCTTAGACTACATGATGAGAAATTGGTGTTTAATGTATTCAAGGCAATGAGCTATCCATCAGAATCACTAAGGGAATGCATGAGGGTGGATGTAGTGGACATTGCAGTACAAGAAACCTTTGAGGAAACAACAAAGGAAGTGGCAGAGGAGGAGTTCACCAAGGACATAGAAGTTAGTGACATCAAGGCTGCTGAAACAACCATGCCAAACATGCCAGAGATAGTGAAAGAAGAGAAGGAAGCACCAAAACCTGAGCTCAAAGCATTGCCCCCTAATCTCAAGTATGCATACTTGGGTAGTGATGAGAGTCATCCTGTTATCATTAGCTCTGCCCTAAGTCAAGAACAGGAAGAAGAATTGATTAAGGTGCTACAAACTCATCAAGATGCCATTGGATGGACCCTAGCTGATTTGAAGGGGATAAGTTCATCAATATGCATGCATAAAATCTTGTTAGAAGAGGATGCTAGACCCTCCATCCAAGCTCAGAGAAGATTGAATCCCGTCATGAAAGAAGTGGTACAAAAGGAGGTCATGAAGTTATGGCAGGCAGGGGTAATCTACCCCATTTCTGATAGCCCATGGGTTAGTCCCATCCATGTAGTTCCCAAGAAAGGTGGCATAACTGTGGTGCCAAATGAGAGGAACGAACTCATACCCACAAGAACTGTCACTGGGTGGAGGATGTGCATAGACTACAGGAAGCTCAATGAAGCCACCAGAAAAGATCATTTCCCACTCCCATTCATGGATCAGATGCTTGAAAGGCTTGCAGGACATGCTTACTATTGCTTTTTGGATGGATACTCAGGCTATAATCAGATAGTAGTTGATCCTAGAGATCAAGAGAAAACATCGTTTGTTTGTCCATATGGAGTTTTTGCTTATAGACGCATGCCCTTTGGATTGTGCAATGCACCTGCCACTTTCCAAAGATGCATGCTGTCCATCTTTTCGGACATGATTGAAAAATTTATTGAGGTCTTCATGGATGATTTTTCTGTGTTTGGAGATTCTTTTCCTAGCTGCCTACACCACCTTGCCTTGGTGCTTAAGAGGTGCCAAGAGACTAACCTAGTGTTAAACTGGGAAAAATGTCATTTCATGGTCACAGAAGGAATAGTCCTTGGCCACAAAATCTCTAATAGAGGCATTGAGGTGGACAGAGCTAAGGTGGAACTCATTGAAAAACTACCTCCACCAAGTAATGTCAAGGCAGTTAGGAGTTTTTTGGGACACGCTGGTTTTTACAGAAGGTTTATTAGAGACTTTTCTAAAATAGCCAAACCTTTGAGTAACTTGCTTGTCTCTGATACACCCTTTGTATTTGATAAAAATTGCATGTTAGCCCATGAACTTTTGAAGCAAAAACTTTCCTCTGCACCTATCATTGCCCCACCTGATTGGAACTTACCTTTTGAACTGATGTGTGATGCATCAGACCTTGCTATTGGGGCAGTGTTAGGACAAAGGAAAGACAATTTGGTACATGTGATTTATTATGCCAGTAAAGTCTTGAATGATAACCAAAGGAATTACACAACCACTGAAAAAGAACTCTTGGCAATAGTCTTTGCATTTGACAAATTTAGATCCTATCTCATTGGATCTAAAGTCATTGTCTTCACTGATCATTCAGCTTTAAAATACTTACTTGCTAAACAAGAATCCAAACCAAGACTTATTAGATGGGTTCTTTTGTTGCAGGAATTTGACATTGAAATCAAAGACAAGAAGGGTGTAGAGAACAAGGTGGCAGACCATTTATCAAGGATACCATGTGAAGAAGGAAGCGCACAAAGCACACATATAAATGAGTGCTTTCCTGATGAACAACTCATGGTAATTCACAAAGCACCTTGGTTTGCAGACATAGCAAACTTCAAGGCCACTGGGAGTTTGCCGTTGGAATTTAACAAGCATCAAAGGAAGAAATTGGTAAATGATGCCAAATACTTCATCTGGGACGAACCATACTTGTTCAAAAAATGTTCCGATGGCATACTCAGAAGATGCATATCAGAGGAAGAAGGAAGGGAAGTCTTATGGGACGGCCATGGCTCCACTTATGGAGGACATTTTGCAGGAGAAAGAACAGCAGCTAAGGTGTTGCAGTGTGGTTTTTATTGGCCCACTATCTTCAAAGATGCAAAGGAACTAGTGAAGCACTGCCATGAATGCCAGAAAGCGGGGAACCTGCCAAGAAGAAATGAAATGCCACAACAATTCATTCTGGAACTTGAATTGTTTGATGTATGGGGGATAGATTTCATGGGACCCTTTCCCTCCTCATACTCAAATAATTACATTCTTGTGGCAGTAGACTATGTCTCCAAATGGGTTGAAGCAATAGCAACTCCAACCAATGATAATAAGGTAGTCATGAACTTCCTCAGAAAACACATTTTTTGCCGTTTTGGGGTTCCAAGAGCAATCATCAGTGATGGAGGAAGCCACTTCTGCAACAAACCATTAGAGGCATTGCTTCTAAAATATGGAGTCAAACACAAGGTAGCCACACCATACCATCCACAAACAAGTGGGCAAGCCGAAATATCTAACAGAGAACTCAAAAGGATCCTGGAAAAGACTGTGGGAACTTCAAGGAAGGGCTGGTCGATTAAGCTAGATGATGCTCTTTGGGCATATAGGACAGCTTTCAAAACACCAATTGGAATGTCTCCTTACCAACTAGTATACGGAAAAGCTTGCCATTTGCCACTGGAGTTGGAGCACAAGGCATACTGGGCCTTGAAACTTTTGAACTTGGACAGCAAAGCTGCTGGAGAAAGAAGGATGTTGCAAATTCAAGAGTTGGAAGAGTTCAGAGCTGAAGCTTATGAGAATGCCAAAATTTACAAAGAAAGAGCAAAGAAGAAGCATGACAGCAACATAGCCCCAAGGAAATTTGAAGAAGGACAAAAAGTATTGCTCTACAATTCTAGGCTGAAGCTATTTCCAGGGAAGCTAAAATCAAGGTGGTCTGGACCATTCCTTGTCACCAAGGTCTCCAAATATGGACAAGTAGAAATCATGGAAGAAAAGTCACAACGAACCTTCATTGTGAACGGTCAAAGACTCAAACATTACTTGGGAGATGTGGATGAGAAGGACAAAGTTAAATATCACCTCAACTGAGGAAGCTGACCGTCAAGCTAATGACGTTAAAGAAGCGCTTGTTGGGAGGCAACCCAACCTGAGGTAATACCCTTTTGCTGTTTCTTTTATTTGTTTCAATAAAAAGGGTGAAGTAGTTTCTGTGCATTGCAAAGAATTAAGTTTGGTGTTTCACACCAAACAATGAATTCGTGGATCAATAATTCAAAGGGGAATGTGTGACTCTAAGTTTGGTGTTCCACCATAAAGATTAACTGAACACAACAACCTTTGAATTATATGAGAGGAACAACCATTCTAAGCAGTCACAGAAATGCTTAAAACCCTTAGCAGCAACTTCATTCCAAAGAGAACTCAAGGATTCAAAGCACAGAGAAGTAAGTGGGAGACTAAGTTTGGTGTTCACACACCAACTTAAGACTCAGATACTTACCCACACATAGTTGAGCTAACCACTCAAGTGCTTGAGAAGCAAGCAACTTCATCACTCTTTGCAGGAAAGGAAACAAGGATTTTAAAGCATGAAGCAACATTTAGGAGAAGAAGGGAAATCAAATTGTTTCCTGGCAACAAAGAGAAAACAAGGAATTTCACAAGGTGGTATTGTTCCTTGATAATTCTTTAAAAAGGGCAAACAAAAGCATGCTTGTTCTGGTTTAAACTGTAAATGTTGAATCTTTCTGGAATGTGAAGTTTTTAGTATATTTGTCTGTTTATTGCTTTGAATAAAGTGAATGCCTAGATGTTTGGATATAACTCCACCTTCTTAAACAAATGCTTGCCATGCTTGTTCTGTTTCCAAAAATAAAAGAAAAGTTTGAACAAAAGTAACTTGGCTCAATTAGTGACAAATCAAGTAGAATTAAGTGGTGGTATGCATGCTTGATTGTTTAAGTCACATCACTGGAAATAGAGTGTAGAATTATCATTTTTTTGTGTAGAAATTGAAAACTGTCTATGGATCTTGATGAATAAATGTCTTTGGCCATGAAAAAGAAAGAAAAAGAAGAAGAAAAAGCCACTGAAAAAGGGCAACCAAAAAAAAAGCAAAAAAAATTGAGAAAATAAGCTAGGCACCAATGGTTTGAACTTCTGAGACAAATGCCTGTGGTGTTTATGTATTAAGGATATGCTTGGATGAATAGGTTCTGAGGAGTGTTTCAACACTTGGTAACTTGGGTTAACTAACCCGGGATTATCAACCAAAAGTCCATTATCAAGAGCAACCTAAATACAAAACATTTAGTCACACAAAGAGGTGCTGGGCACCAATGTCTCAAGAAGAAATGTGAACTAAAATGCCTAAAGTGGATATGTGTAGTGCACTGATAAGAAAAAGAAAATGCCAAAGGCTTGTGCAACACATGACACTAAGCAAACAAGGAGCAAAAAAGCTCTAAGAAAAAGAAAAGAAAAACAAAGAAAAGAAAAGTGCCAAGGACATAAAAATAACAAGAGGCCATAGCAGTGTTTGATGGATGCAATGAAAAAGTGATAATCTTACCTGATAAGAATGAAAAAGTGATGCTGCAACTTTCTGCATAAAACCCTTCTGATGAACTTCAAATGCTTGCTAATATAGCCAATGTAATTGCTTTCTGTTTCATACTTTCTTCTCAAATAACTCAGGACTTGCTTAGGGACAAGCAAGTACTAAGTTTGGTGTTGTGATGCCAAGGCATCTTAGGCTAGTTTCACTAGCATTTTTCTGTTAGTTTTAGTTGTTTTATGCATTTTCTTGAGCTTAAAGTAACCAAGAATGGTTAAAATGAGAACAAAGCAATGAACCATCCAAACAGTATGATTTTGATGCAAATTCCATGAGTTTTTAGTTATATTACTTGAATGCTATTAATGGAAGATTTCTCATGAAATTTTGCAAAACTTTGATGCAATTGTTTGGATGATTTCAGGGAAGAAGAGGCTAAGCAAGGAAGCAACAAAATCAATAAAGGAAGCTTGAATATCACATGTGGAGTTTAAGTTCCAGTTTAAGCCTAAACTGGAGCTTAAACGCCAGAATCAGGAAGGCTAAGAAATGCTGAAATTGAAGTTTAACCTCCAGTTTAACCTTAAACTGGAGGTTAAACGCCAGAATGAAAGTCTCACCAAAGAAGCATTCCACGTTTAACCTCCAGTTTAACCTTAAACTGGAGGTTAAACGCCAGAATGAGAATGCTACTCAGGAAGGAGTTCCACGTTTAACCTCCAGTTTAACCTTAAACTGGAGGTTAAACGCCAGAATGGGAAAAGCACCAGGGAGCCATTTCCACGTTTAAGCTCCAGTTTGACCTCAAACTGGAGCTTAAATGTGTTCGACCAAGTTTTCTCCTCCAGGGTTGCTCTCTCCATTTCCACGTTTAAGCTCCAGTTTGACCTCAAACTGGAGCTTAAACGTGTTCGACACCTCCAGGGCTACCCTTCTAAGCTTCCACGTTTAACCTCCAGTTTAACCTTAAACTGGAGGTTAAACGTGTTCGACCTCCAGGATGCCTCCTTCCATTTCCACGTTTAACCTCCAGTTTAACCTTAAACTGGAGGTTAAACGTGTTCGGTCTCCAGGGCTGCCCTTCCTATATCCACGTTTAAGCTTCAGTTTAACCTTAAACTGAAGCTTAAACGTGTTCGACTACATGACTCTCCAGGGCTGCCTTCTTCCATTTCTACGTTTAAGCTTCAGTTTAACCTTAAACTGAAGCTTAAACGTGCTTCTACAAAAGGCCTCACTGGAAGTGTCTGGCGTTTAAGCTGCAGTTTAAGCTTAAACTGCAACTTAAACGCCACTCTTGGAAAAGGTTTCTGGACCAAAAAATATTGTGGTCTAAGTTAGTATTTGAGCACACACATTAACTTAAACTTATTCTGGTATGAAACCCAATTGAATATCATGGTTTATGGGATTGGGCCTGAAGGATTGATGAGTCTGAAATTTCAATTTATTGAGTCATGTGCCAGTATTTGTTTATCACTAAGTTGGCTCAATGAATGTTACAGAATTTGGATCAGCAGCCTCATCAAGATTATGGATCATAAACCCAAGGCAAAAGGAAAGCAGGGAGAGGCCTCAAAGCCCAAGAAACACAACAGAAGCTCAATATAGAAAGTGTATAAATAGGATAGAATTTAAGTTAAAAGGACTTTTACCTTCACTTTTAGCTAGTTTTCATATCTTTGTAATTGAATTCAGAGCTATGACTCACTAAACCCCCTTTCATTGGGTTAGGGAGCTCTATTGTAATTCAATGAATCAATAATAGTTTATCTTCTTCTTCAATCTTTTCTCTTGAATTTTGTTAGAAAGCTTCTCGATCTAATTCCATTGGGTAGTTGTCTTGGGAAAGAAACTACCCATAATTGGAATCCTTCGGAACCTTGGGAAAGGAATGGAGGATTCATGCTAGAGAAGCTTTCTCACAGTGAATTGGATTGGGGTTTGGATGGATATTGTGACATGTAATCCTACCAAATTGTGGTTCATGAAACTGTGTGGTATAATCAGTGATCAAGCATCATCTCTTCTTATGAACATTTAAACCAAGGGATTGGGAATTTGTTCATTTTTAGAGAGAATTGGTGAACCAAGGGATTGGGATCCAATCATATAAGATTGCCAAGCAAAATTCAATGAACGCATTGCTTGAGGAAGAGATAAACATGTTTTGATTCGGAGATCTCAATATCTCCTATAACCCAATGAATCCCCCAATTCTGATTTCCATCTTCTCTTTACATTCTGCAACTCAATTCATGCAATCACCCCCATTCCCTTTTAATTTCAGCAATTTAGTTTCTGCTCTTTAATTCATGCAATTTAAGATTCCGCCATTTCAATTTCTTGTCATTTACTTTTCCCGCCAATTTTACATTCCGCAATTCTCATCTCAATCTTGATTCCGCTCAACTAGAACACACTTCTAATCCGAATTGCTCACTCAACCAATCCTTGTGGGATTCGACCTCACTCTATTGTGAGTTTTTACTTGACGATAACCGGTGCACTTGCCGGGAGGAATTTTGCCGATCGTGCAATTTCCTAAATCGTAGCATAACTAGTTTATGCGCATCATTAGTATGTATCTATATTCTATAATCGGACATATAGATTAAAACAAAGTAAAGAACACCAGAATAAATAAGAAGGGCAGAACACACAGGAATAAAATATTATGGTTTAAATGTAACCATGCAATTAAGCTCAAAACTCACAGGCTGTGTGTTCTCTAACTCAAAATTATATATCAGTTATATATGTCAAGCAAGTAAAAATGAAGAGTTCCCATTATTCTCAATGTAAATCTTAAGGTGGCTTTAAAGTTCTAGTGTTTCTCCTTGATGAAATGTTGTTAACTAACTAACATGTAACGCCATATATACAAGGTGTGGGTTGTTTTTATTCTGTTAAAGTCTCTAGTTTACTTCCTTTTTATATTTTTAATTTAAACTAAGTTATCTTATGCTAAAAAGGGTAAAATATACTAATTAATCCACATTTTCTATAACTAATAAGTTAGAATTGCAACTAAACTAAATGGCTAAAATATGAACTAAAGTGTAACATGCAGAAATATAGTAAAAATACATGAAAATAGCAATGTATAAGTACTGAGAAAATAAAAATAAAAATAAAGAGAAAAATACAGAAAAATAATAAAGTAAAAAGAGTCTGTAGTGGTTCACCAAAAAATATATGCCAGAGATGGCGACCTCCCCACACTTAATATGAAGCATCATCCCTGATGCTCACTCAAGCAGGGTGTGAAGGGGTGTCATCACTGGAAGGATGGGTAGCTGGAGTCTCTGTGGTGGTGGTCTGAGGATCAGCCTGCTGCAGAGGAGGTGCTGACTAAATAGGAACCTCTGGGTCTGCAGCCTGAATCTGATGCGGGGCCTCCTGCTGGGGCGCAGCCTGCTCCGTGCCTGCCTGCGCAGCCTCTCTCTATGGATGGGTCTCCGCCTCGTGATCAGCCGCCTCCTCCTCAAATGGCTCTGATGGGGTGTCAGGCTCGGAAGGGATGTCGCTACCAGAACGGATCATCAGCTTCAGGTGCTCATAGCGTCGCTTGCTGCGACGCTCAGATCTCTCGTATCGCCGCCAGTTGCGACACTCCATCTGGTCTAGCTGCTGAAGAAGGCAGTGCACTAAGTGATAAACTGGCTCTGAAGCAGGTGGAGGTGCAGTGGTGTTAGCAGGGGTAGCTGTAGAGGAAGAGGGGCCGGCAGATGGTGTGGCTATCTCATCAGTAGGAGTAAGGAATGGAGGTCTGTAGCCCAAAGCTAGAAAGTTCCTGCTATGAGGGATAATTTTCTTGCATTCTGCAGCAGGTGGCTTCTCATCAGCATCCTCCCAAGGCACGTCAGCTCGACGGCCAAGCTGTGTAATCAGATATGGAAAGGGGAGAGTGCCTCGGACGTGAACCCTGGCCATGTAGTACTGAATGAAGCGTGGCAGGTACATGTCCTTACCCTCCATCACACACCATAGGAGGGTGATCATAGCGGCAGGTAGCTCCGTCTCGTGAGTACTCGGCATAATAAAGTTGCTTAGGATCTGATGCCATAGCCGAGCCTCATCATTTAAGTAAATCCGCTTGATTCCTTTAGGCATGGTGGTGTTCTGACCCATGACCCATGGAACAGTCGGGTCAAGGGCTATCCTTGCCTTGACGGCATCCCAGTCAAACTTCATGAAGCGCATGTCCTCCTCAGCCTTTCGATAACCATTTGGCTGATCGGATTTAAGCAGGAGCTTCAGAATATCCTCTATGGCCTCTTCAGTGACCAGTATCTGCTTCCCTCTTAGGTGTACTACATCTAGGGAAGTTTTGAAGTATTGACCTCAGTCAGGTTTCTCTCCAGGAAGACCAGCCTCTTTGTTTGATCTGATCAGAGGTGTATTGCTGGAGTTCTTCTGGGATCTTCAGAGTCCTCTCCAGGTACAGGTTCCTGGAGGTTGCAAACACTGGATACTTCAGCTCGCAGTATCGGTTTGCAAACTTAATGGGATCAGTAGCAGGGAGTAGCTGGTCAGCCTTCTCCTGTGGGGTAAAGTGTTTCTCCCGCCAGGAGTCATCATGCATGATGTCCAGGATGGACATAGAGGATTCTCCTCTTTTCCGTTTGCCAGTTGTTGCCTTTCCCTTTCCTTTTCTTTGGGTGTCAGACATCCTGAAAAATAGAAAACCAGGATATAATAAAAATAGGAAAACAAGTATGCAAATCACAAAATAAGCATATAGTGGCAAAGGAGCAGTAGAGTAATGAAAATGAGTTAAGTAAATGTGCATTAAGGATTGAATAGGAGTTAAAAGTCTGAGAAGAAAAATTAACAATCCAAAATGTAATAGAAATCATGTTAATTAGGAAAAATTATCATCATGCCTTGGTTAGAAAGTTAAAGAGAATAGTGAAAAACCAGAAGACATGTTTTGAAAGGTTAGGTTGGTTAGGAATGAAAAAAAAAAAGAGTTTAGGAAGTTAAAAGTAGTGAATTAGTAAAAAGTGGGTTAGAGTAAGTGGCATGATGATCATTTTCTAAGTAACAAGCATTCTCAATTAGAAGCTACAGTTAACTCATATCCAAACAAGGGAATCAGGTTGATGATGAATCAAAAATTGGAAGCTAAACATCAAAAATGCAGATTATGAACCAGGAAATCAAAAAGAATAAGAAAGCTTGCCCTGGTATTCATGAATTGGTTTGGTAAAAGCAGAGTAAAGCAGAGTTCAACGTGCCAAAACCAAGACATGAATGGAAACAAAACAGTTTACAGAAAATTGGGCAGTATTCCGGCTAAAATTGGATGTTCCCGGAAAATAAACAGTAAGAAGGACAGTTCATATGAATTAAAACAAACTGCAATTAGATATAATTAGCGTGAACAAGAAAGAACATTTGCAATAGCAGCATGAACAATAAGAACAGCATATGAACAATACTAACATCACAGCAACAGCAGAATTGCAAAAATTATAAAACAAGAAGCACGAACAGTGCAATTAATCAGGCCTAAATCCACTAACCACATCCTAGGCTACCTAACTACCTAGAATCCACTACAACATGCATATCTAGCTAGTCTAATTATGAACATAAACAGAAAAATATGTAATTAACTGGGAATTGAAAGAAGGGTGGCGTTCGGCGGAACCTGGTAGGCGGATGAATGAAATTGGGGCAGAGAGATGGCTGGGGAATGGTGGTGGTGGCGGCTGACGTGGTGGTTGAGGGTGGCGCGGCGGCGGTTGGCACGGCGGTGTGGTCTGTTCGGAGGCAGGTGGTTCGGGTGGGGTAATGGGGGTAGGGTAGGGGGTAATGTTGAAGAGGGGGGTTGGAAGAGAGGGGGTTTGCGGCGGTGACGGCGCGGTGGGCGGTGGTTGTCTGCGGTGGTGGCAACGGTGGTTAAGGGAAGAAGAGAGAGAGAAAGAGAAGAAAGAGAGGGAAGGGAGAAAGGGGTGGCACAGCGACGGTGGGGTTTGGGTGGTCGACGGTGGGGCAGTGGTCGGTGGTGGTGGCTGGAAGTGGGTGGTGGTGGTTGCAGAGAAGAGAGGAAGGAGAAGGGGGTTGGGGGGTGCGAATGGGTAGGGTTTCGTATGGCTGGGAAGGTTATCGAATTTGAATCCACGCGATCGCGTGGGGCATGCGTTCGCGTGGCTGGGGTGGAATGGTGGTTGACGCAATCGCGTGAGTGATGCGATTGCATGGAATGGGTAAAAGGATGAATGACGCGGTCGCGTGAGGCATGCGACCGCGTCGCTGGAAATTATGCTAAACGAGCAATTCCAGCGTCGTTTCAGCGCAACTCTCTGTCTCCTTTGGGGTGTTGTGCAATCCATGCGACGCGATCGCGTCGCTCACGCTGTCGTGTGGGATTGGTGTTGTGCAAGAGACGCGATCGCGTCATGGACGCGACCGCGTGGATCATTTTGTGCGAAACGCACAACAGCCGCACGATTCCAGCCCAACTTTCTGGGCGTTGGATCCTCACGCTGATTTCCAGGTCACGCAGCCGCGTGAATGATGCGGACGCGTGGGGGGTTGTTTTTCGCAACTGGCGCGATCGCATGAGTGATGCGGTCGCGTCGCATGCCTACTCTCTTTTTTTTTATTCAGGTATGCAATTATGCAGTATGCAATGCGAATGAATAATATTCAGGTTCAATTGAAAAGGAAAACAAAAATAAATAACACGAAATAAAACTGAAAAAGAAACGACCATACCATGGTGGGTTGTCTCCCACCTAGCACTTTTAGTTAAAGTCCTTAAGTTGGACATTGGATGAGCTTCCTGTTATGGCGGCTTGCGCTTAAATTTGTCCAGAAATCTCCACCAATGTTTGGAATGCCAACAGCCTCCGGGGTTCCAACTAGGCATGTAAAGCTTCTGAGTATCTTCAAGCAGATTGTCAGGCTCCCGGGGTGACGAATGTCAGAATAGATTCCAGGATCCCAAACTTTGCTTTTAAATTTGCCTTCGTCTTGATCTATATTTTTCCATCCGGGCGGTTTAGAAAGTAGATTTTTACCAAGATGACCAAACGTTTTCCGAGATCCATTCGATTGATCATGATGCCAATCCGTGCACTTCGAATTGAAGCCTGTAACCTTATTGAACCTTGTGCACCAGCTCTGAGTGCGAGCCATTTCCCTCTTACTCTTAAAGCCGCAGAGAGCTCTAAGCTGGCCATCTGTTTCAAGCAAACCATATTCAAGTGGGAAAATAAAGCTAAAGGTTAAGGATTGTACCCACTTGAAGCTTGTATTGGGTGGTAATGGCCCTGGGATAGGTGTTTTCAGTGGTTCTGTAAGTTCTACTCCCTTGTGCTCTTCGGTGAATTTCTTCACTTCCTTGCAGACTTCTTCAATTGCATCCATGTCCTGATCAAAGCTTTCTTTGTCTTCTTCGTCACTTAAGTCATAAACGGGAGGTTGAGAGAAATCTACCTCCGCATCATCTTCGTATTAACTTGGGGAAGATCCGTCGATCTCAGAGAATTCACTTGCGGATGCAAGTTCATTACTAGGAGAACTTGACTCGAGATTATCATTATCAAGGAAATTTGCTTCTTGGATTATTCCGTCTAGTTCTTCATAAAAGACTTGCTTTGGGAGTTGTGCACTATCCTCCTTAGCATCAATTGTAACGTCCTTGACAGATTTTTCCACAATTCTGGATTCCCATGGAGGTTCAGCTTCTCCTAAGTCTTCAACCAACTCTTCTTCTTTTACAATGACAGCTTCCTCTACTTGTTCCAGTATGAAGTCATGCCCTGTTCTATCCACTGGAGTTTCTAGTATCTCCTTCATGCTACGCTCTTCTTTAGATTGTCCACATGGGGCTGTGGGAGGTCCTTGAATGTTCGAACGTCTAGAAGATAATTGACTTACAGCTTGAAGTTGATCTACTGTTTCCTTGAGGCGAACCTCTGATTCTCGGAGTGATGAATTTGGACGTGGTACATGGGAAAGTGGTGGTGTTTGGGAGTAATTGGATTGGAATTGGGGTAAATGAGGATCATATGGTGGTGAACGGTGAAAAGGAGCTTGTGAGTGTGGTGGTTCGAAGTTACGTTGAGAGGATGGTCTATAAGCACAGGGTGGGGCTTGTTGGTAACTACAAGGTTGTCCACCATGTCTATCGGCTTGGTATGCATTGTAGAATGGTCTTTGTCCATGATATCTTGGAGGGTGTTGTTGCCTAAAGGGTTGATCAGATCCTCTTGGCTCCATCCATCTTTCATTGCTCTGACCTTGATGCATGTTCCTATTATAACTTTCACTCCTTTCAACAATATTAGAACCAAACTCAAAGCGAGAGGGATGAGAATTCATAGTAGCTAATGGAAATAAAAAGGGGAAAATAAAGACAAATAAACAAGTAAAAGAAAAATATTTACAATAACCAATAATAAGGCACACGATTGCAGTTTCCCGGCAACGGCGCCATTTTGAAAGAACTGAAAGATTGATGGTTTAGAGGTTATAGTAAACTCTCATTGCAAATATAGTTACTAAGCCAAGCAATCAACCTTTCTTACAAATGTTTTGGTTGTCACAAGTAACAAACTCCTTTAAAATTGATAACCGAAGTATTTAAACCTCGGGTCATCTTCTCAAGGAACTGCAGGGAAGTATGTTCTTATTATTGGTTATGAAGATTATAAATCGGGGTTTTGAAGATGAGGAACAAGTAATTTAAATTGCAAATAAAATAAGTAAAAGACTGTAAAGTAAATAAATAACTGTAAAACACACTTTTGGCAAGGTATGAAAAATTGGAAGTCCTATCCTAGTTATCCTTATCAATGATGATGAAAATTGAATCTTAATTCCACTTAGTTAACCTTTACTAGAGCAAGGGAAGGTCAAGTGACTAATTAGTTTGATCTTCAAATCCTAGTTAATTCCTAGAAAAAGATTGGGATTATTGAAGTTCAATTCAATTAGCAAAGATAACAATTATCGATCACGTTGAGTTTGATAACTCCTGAGTTACTGATTTCTTAACCAAGACCAAAAGGGAAAAAGTAAATCTACTGGAATAAAAATGTCTTCAGATTGGAAGCAACAATAACATAAATAAAAGAGAGCAATAATAAACTGAAATACCTCAAATAACATTAATTCAAAGAATAATCTGTAACATAGAAGAATTCATAAACTAAATTGAGAAGATAAATAAGAAGGAATGTTGAACCTGATAAAAAGAGATTATCTTGAAAGCAAAAGAAATCCTAATTCTAAATCCTAAAAGAGAGAGGAGAGAACCTCTCCCTCAAAACTACATCTAATTCATGAATACTCTCTAATTGGAGACTCCCTTTTGAATGGATGCATTCTCCCACTTCATAACCTCTGATCTGTGCCTTTTGGACTTGGATTTGGGCCAAAAAGGGCTTCAGAAATTGCTGGGAGCGTTTTCTGTACTTTTTGGTGCGTGGCCTCTGTCACGCGTCCGCGTGGGTCACGCGGTCGCGTCATTTGGAATTTTCCTTGTCACGCGGTCGCTTCAGTCATGTGTCCGCGTCATATGCGTTTCGCTTATGGCGCGCGATCGCGTCAATCACGCGGTCGCGTCACTGCCAGTTTCTTCAAAAACTCCATTTTGTGCTTTCCTTCCATTTTTGTATGTTCCCTTTCCATCCTTTAAGTCATTCCTGCCTTAGAAGATCTGAAACTACTCAACACACGAATCACGGCATCGAATGGAAGTAAAGGGTAATAAAAGTAATTATTTTTAAAGCATAGGAAACATGTTTTTCACATACATCACATAATAAGGAAGGGAAAGTAAAACCATGCAATTAACATGAATAAGTGGGTGAAGGATTGAATAAATCACTCAAATTGAGCACAATATATATCATAAAATATGGGTTTATCAGCCTAAAAGAAATATCTTAGCCTAAACAGTTCAAATGAGCTGCTTCCCTAACTATATGCTTGTGGTGTGAAGGTGTCAAGTGAAAAGTTTGAGACTGAGTAGTTAAAGTCATAGTCTAAAGCAAAGAGTATGCTTAAGAACTCTGGACACCAGTGGCTGTGGATTCTAGCAAAGCTTAATCACAATCCTAAGGGGTTAACCCAATTAAAGTGTCTGTGGCATTTATGTATCTGGTGGTAATACTGGAAAACAAGGTGCTTAGGGTCACGGCCAAGACTCTAAAGAAGCTGTGTTCAAGAATAAAAAAACTTAAATAGGAGAAACAATAGTATCATTTGGAATCTAAGTTCCTAAAGATGCCAACTATTATGAGCTTCAAAAGTGAGATGCCAAAACTATTCAAAAGCAAAAAGCTACTAGTCGCGTTCATCTAATTGAAACTGAGCTTCATTGAGAACTATGAAATTTATTATATCCTTCTATTTCTTTCTATCCTAATTTGTTTTTGGTTTCCTGAGGACAAGCAACAGTTTAAGTTTGGTGTTCTGATGAGCGGATATTTTATACGCTTTTTGGCATCATTTTCATATATTTTTCATTATGTTTTGTCTAAGTTTTATTATCTTTTCATAGGTTTTAGTGTAAAATTCACATTTTTTTATTCTACTTTAAGTTTGTGTGTTTTATGGTGATTTCGGGTATTTCTTGGCTGAAATTGAGGAGCTTAAGCAAAAGTCTGATTCAGAAGCAGAGAAAGGACTACAGATGCTGTCAGAATCTGACCTCCGTGCACTCGAAGGAGATTTTCTAGAGCTGAAAAAGTCCAAATGGCGCGCTCTTAATGGCAATGGAAAGCTAACATCCAGGGCTTTCCAGAAATATATAACAGCCTATACTTTGCGTTGGAAATGAAGGTTTAAAACTGGCGTTCAACGCCAGCCACTAGCCCTATTCCTGGCGTCCAGTGCCCACAGGGGAGCAGCTGACGTTCGACGCCCAAAAGGGAGTCCAAAGCCAATGTTCAACACCCCTAAGGGGTACTAACTCATGGAAAACACTCAAGCTCAGCCCAAACACTCACCAAGTGGGCTCCAAAAGTGGATTTTCTCACTACAAGACTAGCTTATCTTATTTCTGTAATTCCAAGTTAGCAGATTAGTATATACATACAAGAGTTCACCCTTGTTAGAGGACTCTTGCCCACTTTTACCTTTTCCATAGTACTTTTCTGTACAGTATGAGTCACTAACCTCCTAAGGTTAAGGTTAGGAGCTCTGCTGAGTTTCATGGATCAATAATATTACCGTTCTAGTTCAATATGTCTGATTCTATTCTCTTATGGATTCTCGTTCTTCATCTTATGAATTGAGGGCGACCCGTGACAATCACCCTTATTCTACATGGGTTCCATGTAAGTCCCTGACCCGGATAGCCTTGAACCAAAGCTAGAGATTGCATTACAGATTCCAATAGACTACCTGGGCAACTTTGGATATGTGACATGAAATCCCGTTGAACGTGGTTAAGTGAGGTCTCTGTGGCGTTAAGGCTAGAGTCAGAGAAGCAGCACTTTCTGATCCGGAAGATCTACCATGTCTGTGGCACCTTGAGTAGGATCGTGAAGGGGAGTGGATTGCTTAGAGCTTCATCTTTTGCTACAGTGAGAAACCTAGAGGTGGCTTGATGAGAGGACATGAGCCATCTCAATGTGGTAGATTGCTGCTGTAGAGGAGGTTAACTTGATGAGAGGACATGAGTTAATCACTTACGGCTGCCATTGAAGGAATAAAATGGTTATTGAAGAAGACAGTAAGAAAAGTTAATCCGAAAAGACAAAGCTTCTCCGAAGCCTCAACCATTCTCATACCATTGAATTCCCATCTATCTAGTAACTTTTTATTTATTTAATTTGTTTTATGCTTTTTACATGACAAACTACAATTTTTATCCACCTAACTAAGATCTGCAAGGTATCCACTGCTTGCTCAAACCAACAATCTCTGTGGAATCGACCCTCACTCACCTGAGGTATTACTTGGACGACTCGATATACTTGCCGGTCTATCTCTGCGAATTCTACAGAGCTAGTTTCATGCACCAATTCACATTTTTGGATTTTACTTTGAGTTGTTATGTTTTATGGTAATTTCAGATAATTTCTTACTGAAAATTATGAACTTTGGAAAATTCTGATTCAAAGGCAAGGAAAGCATAGCAGATGCTGTCAGATTCTGACCTCCATGCACTCTAACTTCTTGAGATTTCCAGAAATATATAATTTATACTTTTCTTTGAAGGAGCCTGCCCATATTGGGCATTGAACGCTAAGGAGCTACCCCCTGGCTGGCGTTCAACGCCCCAAGGAGACAAGCCAGTGTTGAACGCCCAAGAACCACCACCTTTGGGGCGTTCAATGCCCACCAAGAAGCAAGGCAGCGCCAATCACCCCCTAATGGGCATTCCACACCCATTCCTCAAAGTTAGACGCCAATCTCAACCCAAGTACTCAACCAAAGTGGGCCCAAGGATGGATTTTCACACCTCTAGTCTAGTCTGTCATACTTTTTGTACTTTTTAGTTATTAGATTAGTATTTAAAAGGAGAATATCACCCATGTTTAGGATCTTCTGCCTCAGCTTTACCTTCTTCACGTTTTACATTACTTTTCTGTAAAGCATGAGCAACTAAACCTCCTAAGTTAGGGTTAGGAGCTCTGCTGATTCTCATGGATTAATATTATTATTGTTCTATTTCAATACACGTTTGATTCCATTCTCTTGTGCATTTTTGTTCTTCATCTCATGAATTGAGGATGACCAATGACAATCATCCTTGTTCTACATAGTTTTCGTGTGAGTCCTGACCCGGATAGCATTGAACCACGACTAAAGAGTGCAATGCGGATTCCAAGAGCGTACTTGGGTGACTTTGGATATGTGACATATAATCTCGTTGACCGTGGGTTACTGAGGTTTCTGTGGCATTAAGGTTAGAGTATGAGAAGCAGTGTTCCCTGATCCAGAAGATCCGACCTTATCTGTGGCGTTTTGAGTAGGATCACGAAGGGGAGTGGATTGCTTAGGTCTTCACCTTCGACTATAGTGGGAAGCTATGAGTTAACTTGATGAGGATGCTACATGAGTTGCTCGGATATGGTGGAATGTTATGGTTTAGAAGAGACTAACTTGATGAGGATGCTACATGAGTTAGTCAATTATGGTTGCCATTGAATGAGTATTCGTTGTTGAAGTAGACAGTAAGAAAAGTTAATCCGAAAAAAATACGTATCTCCGAAGCCTTAACTAAATATCCATCACGGCTTTTACACTAATCTGGTATTTCTTTCTTTACTGTTTCGTTTATGCTTTCAAACAAACAACCATCTTTTCTAATCGCCTGACTAAGATCTACGAGATACATTGCTTGCTCAATCAGACAATCTCCATGGGATTCGACCCTCACTCACCTGAGGTATTACTTGGACGACCCGGTGCACTTGCCGATTTAGCTGTGCGGAGTTCAATTTTGCGCACCAACAACAATGAATGTAAGAACCGTAATTAATTAACCGTTTAATTAAATAATTAATTTGCCCAAAATAGGTTCCAAAAATTTAGAATAAGAATTAGGAAATTTAAATATGATTTTTGGACTCAGTTGATTTTTCTGAGTTGGAAATGTAATTTTCTGCGAAAAAACTACATAAAAACTTGAACCGGTAAATGAACCGGCAGTACCAGCTTAAGTCTGCCTAGTACTATGTAAGAATAATTAAAAACAGTAGAAAACTATAGGAAAACATTTGGAATTAAAAACCGGACACTAATTTTAAAGGTATGGTCCAAAATTGGGCCAAACGGGCAAAAAATGCTAACTAGTTGGACTGGCCGCTGGGCCCATGTTGGGCCAAAGCCCAACATATATAAGTCCATTAAATGAGCCAAATGAGCTTATTTCAACACCAAAGAGAAGGAGCAACGTGAGTTGAAGAGAGGAGAGGTGAGGGTTTCATTTACGATTCATCATCTTCTTCTTGGAGCCATATCTCACTCTCCCGAGCTCCGATTTGCGTGCCGTCAGTTGCCACGCGAATCTCTTGTCGAGTTCTTCGATTTCATTTAAATAAAGTGGTAAGAAAGTCTAAATTTCTTGCCCAGTTTTTACTTCTATAACAGATTCAAATTTGGCTGTGGTGAATGAGTGGTTCTTGTGATTTTGATTAATTAGGTACAATCTAGCACCGGGTACTTAGTGGGTTTTGTCCTAATCCACTGTGGGTAAGGTAAACTTGCTCTTATTCCTTGTGAATTGTGTATTTAGGAACCCTAGGTATTAATTTATGGTAAATTATGTATGTCTAGCTTTGAATTGTGATTATTGGAGCATTGGTTCTTGAATTGGTGGCTTTTGGTGATTGGATGCTTGAGTTGGATTCAATTTGGTGATTTAATGCATGTTGGGAATTGGCCAAGGTATAGTTTCGGTTTTCTCTATGTAATATATGATATTTCTGGACACTTAAGCTAGTGATCCGTAGGATAGGTTTGGATTGAATTGGTTGTTTAGATTGTTGAATGAGGATGTACGATGATTTGATGATTTTGATTATTTTAATAAATTCTGTTGTTGAAGTTGATAAATGATATCTGAAGTTTGAGATTGAGGTTGAATGAGATTGATTATGATGATTGTTAGCGATATAATGGTGATTGATGATTGTGTCAGGTGAGGAATTGTTTTAGTGTGATACAATTGATAATTGAGGTTGAGGATTATGTAATGTGAGTGGAAATATGGTATGAATGGTGAATTGTGACGCAAAGAGTATGTTATGGGGTAAATTGGAGTTCGGTGTGGTTTTGATTTGGTTTTGGTTATGAATTTTAAGGATTTGAGAAATTAGTGAACTTTGGTAAAAATGGACTTTTGGTGAACTTTGACCGACCATGTCTTGAGCTATAGTTTTTAAAATTTAATGAATTTTACATCAAATAAAAGATAATTCGAAGAGCTTTAAAACAGTATAAATTTTGAAGAAATCTGAATTCTGAAGAGAAAGATAGGATCGTTGGAAGTTTGTGTCAGAAATCTGAATTCTTTGATGTTGTAGAATTTATGGTTTCTGGTTTGTGTGCGCACACACACTGCTGTGTGCGTGCTCTGATCAGTGGCTATTTTTGACTTGTACGTACACACAGCCTGTTGGGAGCGCTAGCACACTCTAGTGTGCACAC
The DNA here is from genome assembly GCF_003086295.3 of Arachis hypogaea. Taxonomy (NCBI): domain Eukaryota; kingdom Viridiplantae; phylum Streptophyta; class Magnoliopsida; order Fabales; family Fabaceae; genus Arachis; species Arachis hypogaea. The sequence goes on from NC_092053.1 coordinate 104,707,679, forward strand.
ACACCCTAAGAAATTTGCAAGTTGTGCGTACGCACAACCTCGTGCGCACGCACATGTTGGAAGGTGCATTTTGTTGAAGGCGTTCGCACGTATCTGTACGTGTACATAGAATGAAAACTTTTACTTACTATGCGTACACACACCTCTATGCGTACACACATTTCTTGAAAATCCTTCTGGGCGTGCGTACGCACAACCCTATGCGTACGCACACTGCCTTGTTTTTCAATGAACATAATGTTTTTAACTGTTTTACCTTCCTGGCAAGGTTGTAAACTTCTGTGACACTTATATAAGACTCTTTATGTTATTTTTAGGTGTCAAAACAGAGAGAGGGCTTGAGGTGAAATCAATTAGGTATTTTCTTGCAAAAGTTTAGAAGACGGAGATTTAGGTTTCTGGACTACTGAGGATGAATTAGTCAACTGAGATTGCGGAGTATTGTGGTGACAACTGAAATGATGAATTGTGAATTTTGGATTGATGATGTTGAGACGAGTCGAGGACTCGGAGTGGGCTGGATGTTGAAAATAATTTCTAAAATCTACTGATTTCACTATTTTATTACTGAGAATGTTGAGACGCTATGCGCCTGGCAAGGACGATTAGTTAATCCCGCTTGTCGAGGTCGCAGCGGCGGCATAAGGACGGTTAGTTTATCCCGCTTACGTTGAGATGTGAGGTCTGTGGCAAGAGTATCCCTCCAAGCACGATATCTCGGGGGTTCCCAATATGAGATCGAAGGGCGACGTCTCCATGGAGATGTGTTGGGTTGACAATTGAACCGACAATGTGATATCATAGCCAAATAGGGCAGGCATTCATCATGTGCATCTTTTATCTATTTGCTTGCTTTGCCGACTTGAATTTCTTGCCTAATTGTATAACATTATTAATTGCTACTTGAATTTATTGATATACATGCTATACTTGTGCTTTACTTGCATTGTTATTACTTGTGTTTTCTACTGTGATTGAGGAGGTTCGGAAGGCGGTGGCGATGGGATCGCATGGAGGTTAGGCAGGTGAAGGCTGTGGGACAGCGGAGAATTGTTAGATTAGAAATCCACTAAGTTAGATTTACCCTTTCTCATTGTGGTTTTAAGGTTAATGTTTTATATTTACTTATGGTTTAAGCTTGAATCTCATGATGGATATGAAGCTCTAGGATTGCCTCTGGCGTCTAGGAGTCTTATATCTTACATCACTGGGCACTGTTACCATATTGAGAACCTTTGGATCTCATTCTATACTCTGTTATTATTTTTCAGATGCAGGTCGCAACCCACCTCGGTGAGTTGCTTTGATGGTGACAGAGCGGAGGATCCATCTATATTTTGAAGCCTTTTGGTTTATTTTGTTTGGATGTCTCACTTTTGTATTTATTTTGCCTAGAGGGTTGCTTTGAGAGGAAGTTTGTATATAACTCTGTATGTCTATATATAACTACCCGACTTAAACTTCGTAGGCCATGGCTAGACTTTTATGACTATCATACTTTGATAGTCATAAGAGTTATATATATATATATATCTGTATGTATATCTTGTGCCTTAAGTTGTAGCTTCGTGTGAGCGTTTTGCGCTTTTCAAACTCTATTTTTGAGCTTAATCCTTCATCTGACTTCTAGAATATATTATTTCCTTCTATATAAATATGTATAAGTTTTAGAATTGTTGTAACCCTTGATTAACCTTTACTTTACGACGCGAGGTAAGGCTTAAGGTAATTAGGGTGTTACAATGAACATGAAATTCCTCAATGCATTAATAAAAATCAATCTCAACAAGATGAAATTTCAAGATCACAAAATAACTAGAATAACAAGAACACTAAATGAAATTAGAGGATGGAAACTACAAATTAAAGCAATCTAAAATTGGAATTAACACAGATCTAACTAAAGGATCCAAGTGAAATTGAATTGAGACACTAAAACCTAGAGTGAAGTGAGAGTTTCTCTCTCTAAAATTCAAACTAAAACTAAAACTAAAGTGTGTGGTCCTTCCTTCATTCCCCTTTACTCCTATCCTCTTATCATCAAATTGGGCTCGAAACTGGGCCAAAAATCAGCTCAGAAATCGGCCCCATCATTTTCTCTTTAATGAGGCACGTGACGCTTGTCGCGCGTACGTGTCATCCACACGTACGCGTCGCTTGGATAACGCACTGGCCACGCATACGCGTCAGTCATGCGTACGCGTCAGGTGGACGCTGTACTTATTCACGAGCACGCGTCAACCACGCGTACGCGTCGTGACCAGGTTCTCAAATCTTTAATTCTATGTGTTCCTTCCACTTTTGCATGCTTCCTTTCCATCCTCTAAGCCATTCCTGCCCTATAAACCTGAGATCACTCAACAAATACATCATGGCATCAAATGGAAATAAGAGAGGATTAAGAATTTACATTTTTAAGGCATAGGAAGCATGTTTTCATTCTTAAGCACAAATTAGGAAAGAATCTCAAAAGCATGCAATTTATATGAATAAGTGTGAAAATAGTTAACAAAATCCATGCCATTCACTACAAAATAAACCATAAAATAGTGGTTTATCAATCTCCCCACACTTAAACATTAGCATGTCCTCATGCTAAGCTCAAGAGAAGCTATAAAGGGGTGAAGAGGGATGGTAGGATTTATCAAATGCAACCTATCTATATGAATGCAACTAAATGCAAAATATTTCTGCCTACTTGGTTAAAAGTAAATCAATCCCCAAGAACATATATGAACAGGTAGGGCTAAGATAGTGCGATGATTCATGAATGCCACTAATTCAAATGTCAAACTGAAGTACAAATGGACTTGTAAGAAGAAAGCTCATGAAAGCCGGGAACAAGGAATTTGAGCATCAAACCCGCACCGGAAGTTTATGCACTCTAATCTTTCTAGTGTTTGAGGGTCGATTCTCTAATTCTCTACTAATCTTGCTTTCTAAGGCTTGCTCTTCTTCTACCAATCGACATATGTTCAATGCATGAATACACATATCAAGAGATCTTTTCAAAGGTTGTAATAGGGTTAGGGTCATGGTAGGATTGTATTTGGTCAAGTGGACTAAAGTTTGAATCCTTGATTAACCTAAACTTCCCACCTAGCGTAAGAGAATCCATGTAATCAAAATGCAAAACCTAACTACCCATTAACTATCTTTTGCCACATATTCATGCATCTCCATTTTGAACACAATTCATATGCATTGCTATCACCACTTACTTTGGGACATTTTTGTCCCCTTTTTTTATCGCTTTTTTTTTTCTCTTTTTCTTTTTCTTCTTTTTATTTTTCTTGTATTTCTCTTTTTCTTTCTTTTTTTCAATATATTGTGGATGATATATACATATATATGAGATATTAATACATATGATTAAAGTATTGAATGCATGAATATGCGCCCAAACTATTTTTTTTTCATAAAAAAATATAACATACCCAATTCCCAAACCAAATGTTCCCAAAACCAATTCCCCACACTTAAATTGTGCACAGTCTCACTAGTCTAAGCTAATCAAGGATTCAAATTAAGGACATTCATTGTTTTTCGCTTAGAGTTAGTAATGTGCCAAAATAAAGAACAAATGTGGTAAAATAGGGTCAACATTAGTTTGGAAAGAATGATGAAAGGGTAAGGCCATTTGGGTATGTGAGCTTAGTGAAACAAAGGTCTCAATCACATAAATGCATTCATACATCAAATAATGGAATTATAGAATCAAGCAAGGCAAAGATCACAATCTTAGAGAGAACAACACACACCCATGCAAAATATTGGTTGGTAAGATGCAACCGATCAAATAGGCTCAAAATCTCACTAGGCTTGTGTGTTCTAGCTCTAAAACCATGTTCCAAAATTAATTTCTTCAAGCAAGCTCAAAAAAAATTTTAATTCAAATTAGTGAAATGCCCTAAAAAATTTTATTGGAAAGGAAATCATCACTCTAACCAAGTAGTCCTAGCAAGAAAGAAGTGGTAAAATATGTACAAACTCTAACTATCATGCAATGTAACAACTAACTAACAAAGAAGACTAAGAATTGGTGTTAGGAAAAGGAATTATTACCCACGAAAGTCAGTCTCGACCTCCCCACACTTAAAGATTGCACCGTCATCGGTGCATGCAAAGATGAGTGGTGCGTGTATGTGAACCCCACACTTCCGTACAGGCAGTACCAGCAAGTGCACTGGGTCGTCCAAGTAATACCTGAGCGAGTCCGGATCGATCCCACGAGGATTGTGGTTTGAAGCAAGCTATGGTTATCTTGCAGGTCTTAGTCAGGTGGAATTAGAAGGTTGTTGGTTTTCATTCATCAAGAGAAACTATTTAATGCTGAATAAAGAAAAGAGGTAGAAAATACTGATAGGAATAGAGTTGAGAGTTGGAGTTGCTTTGTCTTTCTGAATTAACTCTGGTACTACTGTCTTCTCTGCTTGTGAATGATCTTCTTCTATAGCAGGTTATATGTGATCAACGCCATGGGCCGTGGTCATTTATCTCCTCTGCAGGGATCAAACACGGATCGGAGAAGAAATAGTAATACTTTTATTAATTCATAGGACTCAGCAGGGCTCCTTCCCTCAACCTAGGAAGTTTAGAAACTCATAATGAAGTAAAAACACAATGCAAAACTTGAAAATAGCATAAAGGTCTCCAGATGTTCGAATGATTATGTAAAATACACTTTAAATACTAAAAGATGACTAGTAAGGGTAAAACAGTCTATTTAGTGCTAAAATCCACTTCTGGGGCCCACTTGGTGAGTGTTTGGGCTGAACTTTGATGAGATCCACGTGCTATGAGGTCTCTTGGGCGTGGAATGCCAGCTAAGGGGTCCTCTTTGGGCATTTGTACATTGGTCTCTGCTCTTTGGGTGTTGGACGCCTAGAAGGGGGCAGGTAGCTGGCGTTGGACGCCAGTTTTGGTCCTTCTAATCCGAAGCTCAGTATAGAATATTATATATTTCTAGAAAGCTCTGGAAGTCGGCTTTGCATAGCCATTGAGAGCGCTCCATTTAGACTTCTGTAGCTCCAAAAAAGCTCTTTTGAATGCAGGCAGATCAGATCTGGACAGCATCTGCAGTGCTTTCTCTGTCTCTGAATCAGACTTCTGCTCCATCTCCTTAATTTTAGCCAAAAAATACCTGAAATTGTCCAAAAATACAAAAACTCATAGTAGAATCCAAAAATGTAAATTTAACACTAAAACCTATAAAAACTTAATATAAACTAAATAAAAACTACTAAAAACTATATGAAAGTGATGCCAAAAAGCGTATAAAATATTCGCTCATCACAACACCAAACTTAAACCGTTGCTTCTCCCCCAAGTAACTAAAAACACAGTAGGATATAAAGAAAATTAAGATACAATAAATTTCTAAGTTTCAAATGAAGCTTAGTTATAATCAGATGAGCGGGACTTAGTAGCTTTTTGCCTCTGAATAGTCTTGGCATCTCACTATCCATTGAAACTCAGAGATGTTGGCATCCTTAGGAACTTAGAATCCAGATGATATTATTAACCCTCCTAGTTAAGCTTATTTTGATTCTTGAACACATCTCTCTGAGTCTTGGCCGTGACCCTAAGCACCATGTTTTCCAGTATTACCACCGGATACAATAATGCCATAGACACTTTAACTGGGTAAACTATTTCAGATTATGACTCAGCTTTGCTAGAGTCCCCAGATAGAGGTGTCCTGGTGGACGAAATTGTGATCACATTAATGTAGTACTCTTTGTTATTGTATGGAATCATTATTATGGCTCTCTACTATGTGTGGACACAACTCCGTTCAACTAACCAGCAAGTGTACTGGGTCGTCCAAGTAATAAACCTTACGTGAGTAAGGGTCGATCCCACAGAGATTGTTGGCTTGAAGCAAGCTATGGTCACCTTGCAAATCTCAGTCAGGCGGATTTAAACATGATATTTTATTAGATTAAAATAAACAATAAAAGGGATAGAGATACTTATGTAGATTCATTGGCAGGGATTTCAGATAAGCGAATGGAGATGCTTTTCGTTCCTCTGAACCTCTGCTTTCTTGCTATCTTCATCCAATCAGTCTTACTCCTTTCCATGGCTGGCTTTATGTGATACATCACCACTGTCAACGGCTACTTTCGGTCATCTCTCGGAAAAATGATCCAATGCCCTGTCACGGCACGGCTAATCGTCTGGAGGCATCACCGTTGTCAATGGCTTCATCTTATCCTCTCAGTGAATAATATGCTCACGCACCCTGTCACGGCACGGCTATTCATCTGTCGGTTCTCGATCATGCTGGAATAGAATTTACTATCCTTTTGCGTCTGTCACTAACGCCCTGCAATCGCGAGTTAGGAGCTCGTCACAGTCATTCAATCATTGAATCCTACTCGGAATACCACGGACAAGGTTTAGACTTTCCGGATTCTCTTGAATGCTGCCATCATTCTAGCTTACGCCACGAAGATTCTGGTTAGGAGATCTAAGAGATACTCATTCTAGCTTAATTCATGTAGAACGGAAGTGTTTGTCAGGCACGCGTTCATAAGGGAGAAGGATGATGAGCATCACACATAATCATCCCCTTCATCATGTTCTTGGGTGCGAATGGATATCTTAGAAGCGAAATAAGAAGAATTGAATAGAAAACAGTAGTACTTTGCATTAATCTTTGAGGAACAGCAGAGCTCCACACCTTAATCTATGGAGTGTAGAAACTCTACCGTTTGAAAATACATAAGTGAAGGTCCAGGCATGGCCGAGATGGCCAGCCCCTCTGATCTAAGAACTAGGCGTCCAAAGATGCCTAATACAATAGTAAGAGGTCCTATTTATAATAAACTAGCTACTAGGGTTTACATGAGTAGTAATTGATGCATAAATCCACTTCCGGGGCCCACTTGGTGTGTGCTTGGGCTTGGGCTTGAGTGTTACACGTGCAGAGGCCATTTGTGGAGTTGAACGCCAGTTTCTGTGCCAGTTTGGGCGTTCAACTCTGGTTTTGGATCCTTTTCTGGCGCTGGACGCCAGATTTGGGCAGAAGGCTGGCGTTGAACGCCAGTTTACGTCGTCAATTCTTGGCCAAAGTATGGACTATTATATATTGCTGGAAAGCCCTGGATGTCTACTTTCCAACTCAATTAGAAGCGCGCCATTTCGAGTTCTGTAGCTCCAGAAAATCCACTTTGAGTGCAGGGAGGTCAGAATCCAACAGCATCAGCAGTCCTTTTTCAACCTCTGAATCTGATTTCTGCTCAAGTCCCTCAATTTCAGCCAGAAAATACCTGAAATCACAGAAAAACACACAAACTCATAGTAAAGTCCAGAAATATGAATTTAACACAAAATCTATTAAAAACATCCCTAAAAGTAACTAGATCCTACTAAAAACATACTAAAAACAATGTCAAAAAGCGTATAAATTATCCGCTCATCATGTCCATAGTTCTTAAGGACACTCTTTTTGCTTTGGACCACAACTTTAACCGCTCAGTATCAAGCTTTTCACTTGACACCTTCACGCCACAAGCACATGGTTAGGGATAGCTTGGTTTAGCCGCTTAGGCCAAAATTTTATTCCTTTGGGCCCTCTTATCCATTAATGCTCAAAGCCTTGGGTCCTATTACCCTTGCCTTTTGGTTTAAAGGGTTACTGGCTTTTTCAATCTGCCCTCCTTTTCCTGCATTTTTGAGTAGTAATGGATTTTTCTGCTTTTTTTTCGCCATTTTTCTTTCTTTTTCACATGCATAGTAATTTTTTTATTTTGCAACATGCTTTTTCTTTTGCTTTTTGCTCCTTTTTCTTGCTTCAAGAATTAATTTTTAGATTTTTCAGATTATTAATAATATTTTTCCTTTTTCATTATTCTTTCAAGAGCCAACATTCTAAAATTACAACTTCAAATATGCACTGTTTAATCATACATTCAGAAAACAAAAGCAAATGACACCACATCAGACTAATTAGACTAATCTTATTTTAAACTTGAAATTCATGCATCTCTCAATTCTTTTCAATAAAAATTTTATTTAAGCAAGATGAGAGACATATGGAACATTTTACAACTTAAAGACATCAATGCAAATGATCATGAAACTAGGACAAGAAAATAGATAAATAAACAAATAGAAAATAGAAAATAAGAGGAAAGGGGTGTAAAGAGAACGAATCCACCTTTAAGGGTGGTGTCTGGTGCTCCTCCTTGAGGATCTAATGTGATGCTTGATCTCTTCTATGTCATCCCTTTGCCTTTGTTGCTCTTCCCTCATAGCCCTTTGGTCATCCCTTATGGCTCTTTGATCTTCTCTTATTTCATTGAGGGTGGTGGCATGTCCTTGATGCTCCATCCTCAATTGCTCCATGTTAGTGCTCAATTCTTCAGAAGAAATTTGCCATTGATCCCAATAGCTTTGGGGAGGGAAGTACATCCATTGAGGCATCTCAGGGATCTCATACTGAGGCGGGTGCACAGGTTCTTGTGCATAGTCTCTAGTTTGCTCCATCCGCTTCTTAGTGATGGGCTTATCCTCCTCAATGAAGACATCTCCATTTATGACAATTCCAGGTAAATTGCATAGGAGAAAAATGAGGTGTGGGAATGCCGACCTGGCATTGGTGTGAGGCTTTTCAGCTACCTTGTACAATTCTTGAAGAATCACCTCATGTACTTCCACCTCAGTTACAATCATGATGCAATGAATCATGATGGCTCTGTCAATAGTCATTTTTGACCGATTGCTAGTAGAGATGATGGATCTTTAGATGAACTCCAACCATCCTCTTGCTATGGGCTTTAGGTCAACCATTCTTAACTGAATGGGCTTGCCTTGGGAATCCCTTTTCCACTGTGCGCCTTCTACACAGATATCTGAGAGCACTTGATCCAATCTCTGTTCATGGTTGACTCTCCTAGTGTAGGGATGAAGATCTCCTTGCAATAGAGGCAAGTTGAACGTCAACCTTACTCTTTCTGGGCTAAAATCTAAGATTTTTCCTCAGATCATGGTGATCCAATTCTTTGGATTTGGGTTCACACTAGTGTCATGGTTTTTAGTAACCAATGCATTAGCATAGAACTCTTACACGATGAGAGTCCCAACCTCTTGGATAGGATTGGTTAGGACTTCCCAACAACTTCTCCGGATCTCTCTTCGGATTTCCGGATACTCATTCTTCTTGAGATTGAAAGAGACCTCAGGGATCACTTTCTTCTCAGCCACTACTTCATAGAAGTGGTCTTGGTGAGCCTTGGTGATGAATCTCTCCATCTCCCAAGATTCAAAGGGATTGGAAACTGCCTTTCCTTTCCTCTTTTTAGAGGAGTCTTGATGAATCCACATTTTATGATATTTATTTGCTCTATTTGGGTGGATTTCATCAACTCTTCTTGCACTTATTCATTGAAATAGCATAGTTTCATGATTTCTTCCTAAATTGTGCTTGAATATGAAAACATGCTTTTTAGGCCTTATAATTACTAGATTTTATCCACTTTAATTCCGTATGATACCTTGATGTGTTTGCTAAGTGATTTCAGATTTCCAAGGCAAGCATGGGTTGAAGAAGTGAGGAAAGAGCATGCAAAAGGGAAGAAACCATGATGAAATGGAGTTTAGAAGTTTCAGCACGTGTACGTACACACAACAAAGATTTGCGAGCGACGCGTACGTGATGAGCGGATATTTTATACGCTTTTTGGGGGTAATTTCATGTAGTTTTTAGCATATTTTAGTTAGTTTTTAGTATATTTTTATTGGTTTCTAGGCAAAATTCATATTTCTGGACTTTACTATGAGTTTGTGTGTTTTTCTGTGATTTCAGGTATTTTCTGACTGAAATTGAGGGAGCTGAGCAAAAATCTGATTCAGGCTGAAAAAGGACTACAGATGTTATTGGATTCTGACCTCCCTGCACTTGAAATGGATTTTTTGGAGCTACAGAAGTCCAAATGGCGCGCTCTCAATTGCATTGAAAAGTAGACATCCAGGGCTTTCCAAAAATATATAATAGTCCATACTTTTCTCAAGGATAAACAACGTAAACTGGCGTTCAACGCCAGTTTCATGTTGCATTCTGGCGTTAAACGCCAGAAACAGGTTACAAGTTAGAGTTAAACGCCAGAAACAGGTTACAACCTGGCGTTTAACTCTGGAAACAGCCTAGGCACGTGTAAAGCTCAAGTCTCAGCCCCAGTACACACCAAGTGGGCCCTAAAAGTGGATTTCTGCACTATCTATCTTAGTTTACTCATTTTCTGTAAACCTAGGTTACTTGTTTAGTATTTAAACAACTTTTAGAGATTTATTTTGTACCTCATGACTTTTTTAGATCTGAACTTTGTACTTTTTAACGGCATGAGTGTCTAAACTCCATTGTTGGGGGTGAAGAGCTCTGCTGTGTCTCGATGAATTAATGCAATTATTTCTGTTTTCTATTCAAACACGCTTGTTTCTATCTAAGATGTTCATTCGCACTTCAATATGATGAATGTGATGATCACGTGACACTCATCACCATTCTCAATCTATGAACGCGTGTCTGACAACCACTCCCGTTCTACCTTCGATTGAATGAGTATCTCTTGGATTCCTTAATCAGAATCTTCGTGGTATAAGCTAGAATCCATTGGCAGCATTATTGAGAATCCGAAAAGTCTAAACCTTGTCTGTGGTATTCCGAGTAGGATTTAGGGATTGAATGACTGTGACGAGCTTCAAACTCACAAGGGTTGGACGTAGTGATAGACGCAAAAGGATCAATGGATCCTATTCCAGCATGAGTGAGAACCGACAGATGATTAGCCGTGCGGTGACAGCGCACCTGGACCATTTTCACTGAGAGGACGGATGGTAGCCATTGACAACGGTGATCCACCAACACACAGCTTGCCATAGGAGGAACCTTGCGTCCGTAAAGAAGAAGACAGGGGGAAAGCAGAGGTTCAGAAGACAAAGTATCTCCAAAACTCCAACATATTCTCCATTACTGCATAACAAGTATTTATTTCATGCTCTTTTATTTTTCGCAATTCAAACTGATAATCATAATCGATATCCTGACTAAGAATTACAAAATAACCATAAATTGCTTCAAGCCAACAATCTCTGTGGGATTCGACCCTTACTCACGTAAGGTATTACTTGGACGACCTAGTGCACTTGCTGGTTAGTGGTACGAGTTGTGAAAAGTGTGATTTACAATTCGTGCACCAGTACGCGTGACCCACGCGTACGCGTGGATGGATTTTTGCGCAAATACGCGTGACCCAAGTTACATCAGCTCATTAATTGGAAATCGCTGGGGGCGAATTCTAGGCCTCCAAAACCCAGTCCAACTCATTTCTGAAGCTATTTCAACCCCAATTCAAGTGGAAACAAGGGGGAAATTAGGGTTAGCTTTTATCATGTTTTAGGTAGTTCTCTAGAGAAAGAATCCCCCCTCTTTCTAGAATTAGGATTTTTAGCTTAGTTTCCTTTTAATTTCAGCACTTTAATTCTTGTTTTATTGTAGTTTCATTTATGTTTCTATGCTTTATTGTCTTTATCTTCTTCATCTCTTTTATTATTTTCTCTTTTATGTCAATTTTCATGTTATGAACACTTTTGTTATTTTAATTCCAATTAATGCAAATTTATGTTTCCATGTCATTTATTGCTTTCTGTGGTTGTTATTGCTATTTTCTTGCTTTGGTAGTTATAGAATTTATTTTATTGCAATTTAATGTTATTTTATTTTCATGCACACTAAGTGTTTGATAAAATGCTTGGCTTAGTTTTTACTTAGTTTTTCTCCACTCTTGGCTTGAAATTGTTAACTTTGGTGATCCTTGAGTCATTGATGTCCATTCTTGTTTGATATATTAGAGTAGTTAGTTGATTTGGTTTCTCTTGACTCTATGTGACCCCTTAGTGTTGACATAGGACTTAGGGATTGAAATTAACTATGCCTATTTGACTTATCTTCGATGTAAGGTTGACTAAGTAGGATTAACTCTTCATAATCATCATATGTTTGTGGTCAATGGCAAGGATAGGTAACCTTAGCTCTCAATTGCTTGCCAAGAGTTTTTCTTGCACTTTAAGTTTCCTTTTCTTGCATTTTATTGCTTTGACTTTTATTGCTTTGACTTTTAATTCCTTGCGTGTTTGTCGCTTTGATGTTTAATTCCTTGCATGTTTAGTTTTCACACTCTTGGTTGAGAAATTGGGTGTTTAGGTGGAATTGAGTTGTGAATGTCCATTCCGCATTGTGTGAGAATAGTTAATTGGTTTGGTTACCATTGACGCTAGTCTTTCACTAAATAATTAGTGAGTTGAGTAGGACTTATGGATTGAGATCAATTACATCTTTTGACTAATTCTCAAGGAGGATTGACTTATTTTGATTGATTCCATACAATTGCCATGTTTGTGGTCCATAACTAGGATAGGAAACCTAGATTATCCACTTCTTGCCAAGAGTTGCCATTTACATTCCTTACATGCTCATTTACTTTCTTGCTATTTACATTTCTTGCTTTTTTGCTTTCATTCCCAATTCCCCATGCTCTCTCTCTTATAGCCAATAAGAATGACACTTCATTGTAACTCCTAGAGAAGACGATCCGAGATTTAATTACTCTCGGTTATTTTGTATTGAATTTATTATTTGATTGATGCTCAATTGTTGGGTTTGGACTACACTTACAACGAAAAAATTCTACTTTTAGTGTAAAAATCCAAACCTGTGCAATTGGTCGTCTGTCAAATTTGGCGCCGTTGCCGGGGAGTTGCAATGGTGTAAAGTTAGTGGCTATTATAAATATGTTAATATGTAAATGGCTCGCTTTTTTTGTTGTCTTTTGTTAGGATTGGGATCCCGGAGGACATTGAACATTCTAGCATTAGTGGGGAAGTCAAGCACAAGCCACCATAGCAAAGGCTCTCCCAATTGTCTAACTTAAAGACATTAAATAAAAGTATTTGGTAACATTGTTCTAACTCTTCTCTTTTTGTATATATTTTGGCTTAATTGCATGTTTACTTGTTTTGGTTAGCTTAGAATTAGTTTAATTTTAAGATTTGTAAATTAATTTTGGTTAGATCATGAATTTATGGGTTCTTGCATGTTGTGGTGTTGAGTTTTGGTTGAGCTAAGGCTTGGTGCATTAGATTCTAAAGAAAAATTTTTGGGAAAAAATAGGGCATGTGCGTGCACACACCCTTGTGCTCACGCACGCACGCAACAACAATTTTTCACTTCCTGTGCGTACGCACCCACCTGTGCGTACACACACAAGCCTTTATGTCCACTGTTCGCAGCGCCAACATGCCTTGTGCATGCGCATTCCTCTGTTTTCTGCGAGCTGTGCGTGTGCACCTCTTCCTGCGTATGCACACAGCCCTTTTCGCACTCTTCGTGCGAGCGCACTAGCTTGTGCGCCCACACGCCAACTTGCTTCCCTTCTGGTGGGAGCGTTGGCATAGCATGTGCGTGTGAACCCTTGCCCTTCTCGCTCTTGTGCGTGTGCACGGACCTATGTGCGCACGCACACATGATCCTACTATCATAAAAAAAAATTCGGCCTTCTGTTCATGGGCACAACCCTATGCCCACGCACATCAAAACATGGCCTCTGGTCGCGGCGTTAGCACCTATGGTGCGAATGCACAACAATTTCCATTTTTCTCATCAACATGTACGCGTCTCTCACGCGTACGCGTCGCCTTGCATTTTCTCCCTTCCACGCGTACGCGTCGATCTTCGTTCTTCATCGCACCACATGCACGCGTTCTCGACGCGTACGCATGACCCCTTGTGCGTGTGCAGATCCCTTTGTGCGTACGCACAACCTGTTTTCTCACCTATACACTTTTTTTTTCTTCTCTTCTCTCTACTTCTTCTCCTCTTTTCTCTCCTCCTCTCTTCTTTGCCTTCCTCAACTACACTTCACCACCCACGACACTCATCTTTAGTTAATTAGTTAGTTTGTTAGTTAGTTAGTTGTTATTTGCTTAGTTAGTTTAATTTTCTATTTTGATGCTAAGTGTTGGATGATTGAGATGATTTGTTGAATCTGTTGAGATATTGCTGCTGAATTATTATTGTTGTTGCTATTTATTGTGGTCGTAAATTGTTGCTTGGTGTTGAGTTCTTCATGTTCAATTTTGCACACACCAAGCACTTATAACATTGCCTCCATGAACTTCTCTGGACTTCTAAATTGCATGTTTGATCACCATGTAATTTGATTTCATTATCTACGTTAGGCAATTTGTTCTTTCTTGATGCACTTTTTTAGGTGATGCTTGTTATGATTGATTTTTATTTAAGTCGCCTATTTGATGCATTAACATTGAGAATTGTGAAATTGTATCATAAGCTTGCCTAATGACACTTTTTGAGCTTTTTAAGCTTTGTGGATAAACCCTGAAAACACTTAAAACACATATCAAGGCATCGAATGGTAATAAGAGAGGATTAAAGTTAGCAAATTTAAGGCCAAAGAAGCATGTTTTTAATCATAGCACAAAATTAGGAAAGAAAATGTAAAAACATGCAATTAGTATGAATAAGTGTGCAAAGACTTGATAAAAACCACTCAATTGAGCACAAGATAAACCATAAAATAGTGGTTTATCAGTGGACTATGCTTGTCATGTTTTCCACTTCATGTCAATTAGGTGTTGCTTCATTATCCAATTCACAATTCCTTGATTCTTGCTTGAATACTTTCATGCTTTTTTATTACTTGTTTGTTTATCTTAGCATACAAGTTTCTTTAAAGTATTTCAAGCACACTAGGATGAGTGAAGTACATGTTACTTTGTATACTTGTGACCTAGTTATCCATGCTTGTGTGTGTGTTCTAAATCGTGCACAACTTAGAATTCACACACTTGTCATTCATGTCACAAACTACTTCACTCACTCATTCTAGTGCTTATCACCCCATTTCAACACTCTTTGCTTCCTTATGTTTACATTCACTTATCTTACTTTCTTATTGTCTACTTTCCATGGATGAGTCACCATAAGTAAAAAAGAAAGCGGGAGGAGGAGCATGCAGTAATCGATTGATCCACCAGCTGAAGGTAACAATCCGAAGTCACCATACCCTCCGTTGCTCACCTTTAGTTGCACCACGGACGGTGCAAACCCTTAAGTGTGGGGAGTCGTCTCCGATCGGCAATCTTGGGTGACATACTCTATCCGTAACACATGCACATTCTTTTTGAATTCTTGGCTGCATTCTTCCTAGTTTGTACATATTTTAGAGCTTTAATTACATTCTCTCTTAGTTTACTGCGTTTCTTAGTATATATAATAAGCTTAGTTAATTTAATGAAAATTTTTCAAGAAAAATATTCTTGATAGGGCATTCACATCCTAATTGATTTGAGTTGGTACTTTTGATTGAAACTTGCTTGAAATATATTATGGAACATGTTTTTGAGTCATGAACACACAACCTTGTAAGTTTTTGAACCTCATTGTGTGGTTACAATATATAACCACTATCTTTATTCTTGTGTGTGTTATTCTCTTTTTATGATTGTAATCTTTGATTTGTTTGATTCTTTATGTCCATTGTTTGATGTATATATGCATTTATGTGATTGAGACCATCTTTTCATTAAGCTCACTTTTCCCAAATAGCCTACCATTTTATCCTCCCTTGTTAACCAACTTTGAGCCTATTTCAATTTCCTTTTTGTTCTTAAAGTAGCACATTACTAGCCTTAAAGTGAAAAACAATCAATGTCCTTTATTTGGATCTTTGATTAGCTTAGGCTAGTGAGAGTGTATCATCTAAGTGTAGGAAATTTTGGGAAGTTTGGTTGAGTTAAAAGTGGGATTTTTGTACTTTGTTGAAAATCTTGGGAATTGGGTACATGCTCATGCATCCAATACTTAAACCATATGCATTGTCACTTTTGTATATATATTTTAGTTAAAAAATAAAAAAAAAAGAAAAAGGGACAAAATGCCTCAAAGTTTGAGAAATAGAAAAATGCATATGAGTTGGGACTAAAAAAAATGCATGTGTGTAAGAAAAGTGAGAAATGGGTAGTTAGGTTCGCTTTGAGTTGTATAGGTTGTTATGTAGGTTTGGTGAGAGCTTAGGCTAATCAAAGATGCAAATATCAAGCTCACTTGACCATATATATATCCTTACATTTACCCAAACCCCATTACAACCATAGAAAAGTCCTCATGATACTTGTATGCATACATTGAATAAGTGTTGATTGTTAGATGAAAGAAAAATCTTAGAAAGCATGATTAAAAGAGAAATGAGTGAATTGACCCTATACACTTGAGTGATTAGAGCGGATACACATCCGGTGAGGGTTCAATTGCTCAATTACATGTTTTCACCTATGCTTAATTGCTTATCTTGCAAGTTTGTAAATGCTTTTCAATGACTCTAGTCAATTATGGATTTGACTTGGTTAAGATTCCTTTAGCCCTTGTGTTCATATATGCTTTCTTGGAAATTGATTTGTTTTAACTAAGTAGTTGCATTCATGTAGATAGATTGTATGTAGGTAGTTTTCTTGCTTTGAATAAATGAAATACCCCTTGTTTCTTTCTTGAGTATAGCATGAGCACATGCTATTGTTTAAGTGTGGGGATGTGATGAATCCACATTTGATGATATTTATTTGCTCTATTTGGGTGGATTTCATCAACTCTTCTTGCACTTATTCATTGAAATAGCATAGTTTCATGATTTCGTCCTAAATTGTGCTTGAAAGTAAAAATATGCTTTTTAGACCTTATAATTGCTAGATTTTATCCACTTTAACTCCGTATGATGCCTTGATGTGTTTGCTAAGTGATTTCAGATTTCCAAGGCAAGCATGGGTTGAAGAAGTGAGGAAAGAGCATACAAAAGGGGAGAAACCATGAAAAAATGGAGTTTGGAAGTTTCAGCATGTGTGCGTACGCACAACGAAGATTTGCGAGCAACGCGTACGCGTGACCCACGCGTATGTGTGGATGGATTTTTGCACAAACGACGCGTACGCGTAACCCATGCGTACACGTGACCCGAGTTATGTCAACTCATTAATTGCAAATCGCTGGGGGCGAATTCTGGGCCTCCAAAACCCAATCCAACTCATTTCTGAAGCTATTTCAACCCCAATTCAAGTGGAAACAAGGGGGCAATTAGGGTTAGCTTTTATCATGTTTTAGGTAGTTCTCTAGAGAGAGAAGCTCCCTCTCTCTCTAGAATTAGGATTTTTAGCTTAATTTTCTTTTAATTTCAACACTTTAATTCTTATTTTAGTGTAGTTTCATTTATGTTTCTATGCTTTACTGTCTTTATCTTCTTCATCTCTTTTGTTATTTTCTCTTTTATGTCAATTTTCATGTTATGAACACTTTTGTTATTTTAATTCCAATTAATGCAAATTTATGTTTTCATGTCATTTATTGCTTTCTTTAATTGTTATTGCTATTTTCTTGCTTTGGTAGTTATAGAATTTATTCTATTGCAATTGATAAAATACTTGGCTTAGTTTTTACTTAGTTTTTCTCCACTCTTGGCTTGAAATTGATGACTTTGGTGATCCTTGAGTTATTGATGTCCATTCTTGTTTGATATATTAGAGTAGTTAGTTGATTTGATTTCCCTTGACTCTATATGACCCCTTAGTGTTGACATAGGACTTAGGGATTGAAATTAACTATGCCTATTTGACTTATCTTCGATGTAAGGTTGACTAAGTAGGATTAACTCTTCATAATCATCATATGTTTGTGGTCAATGGCTGGGATAGGTAACCTTAGCTCTCAATTTCTTGTCAAGAGGTTTTCTTGCACTTTAAGTTTCCTTTCCTTGCATTTTATTGCTTTGACTTTTATTGTTTTGACTTTTAATTCCTTGCATATTTGTCACTTTGATGTTTAATTTCTTGCATGTTTTGTTTCACACTCTTGGTTGAGAAATTGGGTGTTTAGGTGGAATTGAGTTGTGGATGTCCATTCTGCATTGTGTGAGAATAGTTAATTGGTTTGGATTCCATTGACGCTAGTCTTTCACTAAGTAATTAGTGAGTTGACTAGGACTTATGGATTGAGATCAATTACGTCTTTTGACTAATTCTCAACAAGGATTGAATGATTTTGATTGATTCCACATAATTGCCATGTTTGTGGTCAATAACTAGGATAGAAAAGCTAGATTATCCACTTCTTGCCAAGAGTTTCCATTTACATTCCTTGCATGCTCATTTACTTTCTTGCTATTTACATTTCTTGCTTTCTTGCTTTCATTCCCAATTTTCCATGCTCTCTCCTTCATAGCCAATAATTTTACACTTAATTACAACTCCTAGGGAAGACGACCCGGGAGCTAAATACTCTCGGTTAATATATTTGGTTTGAATTGTGATAACATTTGATTGATGGTCAATTTGTTGGGTTAGGACTATACTCACAACGCCAATTCCATTTTTTTTATAATCGAATTCCTAACCCATATCCAATTGGCCGTCTATCAAGTCTCCAACCTTGGGTGCTATGAATGGTAATAGAAAGAGAAAGAGCTATGCTTTTCCAACACCAAACTTAAAACTATGCTCGTCCTCGAGCAAAAATTAAAGTAAGAAGAAGATTGGAGTAGAAGAAGAAGAAAATAGAAAGAGGGAGAGGGAGAGAGAGGGCTCGATTTTGTGGGTGTTTTAGTGTATGAGAGGTGTGTGTATGAATAGTGATAGAAAGGGTTATTTATAGGAGTGGGTAGTGTTAGGGTTTGGCCATAGGATGGTTTTTTGGGCGGGAACTTTGATTTTGAAGTGGGTGGGGGTAGGTGGGAATTATGACAAATGTGGGGAAGTGGTATGGATTTGATTGGGATAGGGTTTATGGTGAAGTGTGTATAGGGAACTGTGAAAGTAGGTGGGGTGGATGGGGTAGGTGAAGATGCTGTGGGATCCACAGGTTCTGCTAGGAAATTTTAGATTCCCTACTCTCTTGCACTGGCGTTTGAACGCACAGGGATTGCTCCCTAGCTGGCGTTCAATGCCAGCAATGCTCCCTTCTTGGGGCGTTGAACACCCAGTAAGGGCTTCCTCACATGCGTTCAACTTTGACACTCCATCCAGAGTGCTCTGTTTTCATTGCTGTGACTTCTGTCTCTTGACTGATGTACATGATCATGACTCTAACAACTGAAAGATAAATGAAATAAATGCAGTTGAGTAAAGTTGGGTTGCCTCCCAACAAGCGCTCTTTTAAAGTCACTAGCTTGACCTTTAGCTCCTTATGGAGGAGAGTATGGGCTCAGATTTTCACCCCTGACAGTGAATTTTCATCCTATCCTCATGAATGAGCTCTACATGCTCTAGAGATAGGACACGACTCACTGTATGTGGTAGGACTGGATTCTTAGTGAAGACAAATCTCATGCCAGGTGAAAGGCCTTCAGTAGGAACTTTCTTGTCCTTCCAGCCTTTAAGTACTTTCTTCTTAGTACCATTGTGCTTAGAGCTTGTTGAGGGCTTCCCAACACTAAACTTAGAATTGATGTCTGGGGCTCTGTAAAGCTCTGCATAGAAAAAGAGGGTTGGCACACTAGGTGTTGCATAGTTGTCTCTTTATTATTAGAGGAAAAATTAGGATTAGACATATTGAATAAGATGTAGTCCTCTCCTAATTGGAAAACCATTTCTCCCTTAGCTACATTAATCAAGGCTTTTGCAGTAGCTAAGAAGAGTCTTCCAAGGATGACATAGTCATCCTCATCCTCTCCAATGTCCAAGACAATGAAGTTTGCAAGGATGTAGTATTTTTCAACCTTAACCAAGACATCCTCTACTAAGCCATATGGCTTCTTCATGGTCTTGTCTGCCATCTCTAGTGAGATGTGTGCAGGTTATACCTCAAGGATTCCCAACTTGTCCTTTACTGAGAGTGGCATGAGTTTAATGCTTGACCCTAGGTCACACAGAGCCTTTTCAAAGGTCATAGTGCCTATGGTACAAGGAATCAGAAAGCGTCCAGGATCTGGAAGCTTCTGAGGTAGCTCTTGCTGAATCAAAGCATGGAGTTCTTTGGTGAGTAGTGGAGGTTCTTCCTCCAGAGGCTTTATACTAAATAACTTGATATTCAGCTTCATTAGAGCTCCTAGGAAACGAGCAACTTGCTCTTCCCTAGTGTCTTCATCCTCACTAGAGGATGAGTAGTCATCAGAACTTATGCACTGTAGAAGTGCATTCAAAGGAACCTCAGTTGTCTTTATGGTTTCCTTTGGTTCTGGGCTAGAGGGTTCTTGAGTGAGATTTAGGCACTCAGAGGGTGTGCTTTGGTTGGCGTTCAACGCTAGCTCTGTCAGCTTATTGGGCATTGAACGCCCTTGCTGTCCACCCTGACTGGTGTTAAACGCCAATCCCTCTAGCATTCTGGGTGTTGAATGCCCAGCAGGGATGTCCTTGATGGCATTCAACGCCAGCTTCCCTGAGTGAGTGGGCGTTGAACACCTAGTGAGGGGTTCCTCACTGGCGTTCAGCGCCAGAATGGCTGCCTGGTTGGGCGTTGAACGCCCAGTGAAGGGTTCCTCGTTGGCGTTCAACGCCAGAAAGTCTTCCTGTTTGGGCTTTGAACGCCCAGCCAGTGCTCCCTGGCTAGCGTTCAATGCCAGCTTTTCTGCCAGGATGGGCGTTAAACGCCCAGTGAGGGCTTCCTCACTGGCGTTTAATGCCAGGCTTGCTGCCATTGTGGGCGTTGAATGCCCAGTGAAGGCTTCTTCACTGGCGTTAAACGCTTTCCCAATCTCCTCTGTTTTGGCCTCAACCTTCATGGTTATGGACTTGCACTCTTCTCTAGGATTAACCTCAGTATTAATGGGAAGAATGTCTGGAGGAGTCTCAGGGATCCTCTTGCTTAGTTGACCAACCTGTACCTCCAAGTTTCTAATGGAGGACTTTGTTTCATTAATGAAACTATGGGTGGTATTAGTGAGGCTGGAGACAAGAATGCCTAAGTTAGAAAGGCTCTGGTTAGAGGTCTCCATATTTCCTTGAGAAGATGAGAATGGTGGTCTATTATTGAACTTATTCTGGTTCCTTCCACCTTGGTTGTTATTGAAACATTGCTAAGGTTTCTGTTGATCCTTCCATGAGAGGTTAGGATGACTCCTCCATGAAGGGTTGTAAGTCTTTTCATAGGGCTCTCCCATGTAATTCACCTCCTCCATGGTGGGTTGATCAGGATCATAAGCTTCATCTTCAAGAGAAGCTTCCTGATTACTACCAGCTACAGTTTGCATCCCAGTCAGATGTTGAGAGATCATGTTGACCTGTTGGGTCAAGATCTTATTCTGAGCCAGGATGGCATTTAGAGTCTCAACTTCATGAACTCCTTTCTTCTGAGAGATTCCATGGTTTACAGGATTTCTTTTAGAAATGTACATAAACTGGTTGTTAGCAACCATTTCAATGAGTTTTCTTACTTCTGCAGGTGTTTTCTTCAACTAGAGAGATCTACCTGCAGAGCTATCTAATAAAATCTTGAATATCTCAGACAAGCCATCATAGAACACGCCTATGAGGGACTATTATGAGAGCATGTCAGGAGAACATCTCATGATCAGTTGCTTGTATCTTTCCCAAGCTTCATAGAGGGATTCACCTTCTCTTTGTCTGAAAGTTTGAACTTCCACTTTAATCTTGCTCATCCTTTGAGGAGGAAAGAACTTAGCTAGAAAAGCATTTACAAGCTTTTCCCAAAAGTCAAGACTCTCTCTAGGTTGGGCATCCAACCAGAACTTAGCTTTGTCTCTTAAAGCAAAGGGAAATAGCATCAGCTTATAGACTTTAGGATCAACTCCATTAGTCTTTACAGTATCATAGATCTGTAAGAATTTTGCTAAGAATTGATGTGGATCTTCCATTGGAAGTCCATGGAATTTGCAGTTCTACTGTAGAAGAGAGACTAACTGAGGCTTAAGCTCAAAATTGTTAGCTCCATTGGCTGGTACAACAATGCTTCTGCCATAAAAGTTAGAGGTAGGCATGGTGAAGTGATGCCAGGGCATCTTGGCCAGTTTCACTGACCTTTTCTTTACTGTTTTTAGGTTAGTTTCATGCATTTCCTTAGGAAATAAGCTAGTTTTGGGTAGATATTCACTTACACCTTGATTCAAGCATACATTGTGCATTTTACATTATTTCATGAGGATTTTGCATAAGTTTAGTGACAAATTGTAGGTTGCATTGCCCATGACTTGGACTAGAACTTTGATGCACTCTATTGCTTGATTTCAGGACCAAAGGAAGCAAGGAAAGGGAGGTAACTTGCAAGGATAATGAGAAAAGTAATTGCCAATAACACTCTCAAAGCCATCATTGCCCACGTTAAGAGTCACGTTAACTAAGTTAACGTGAACTCTAACGTGGAGAAGGGAAGTTGAGCCAACGTTAGTGACACTTAACATTGTCACTAACGTTGGCAAACACTCATGAGTGGCCACGTTAGAGCCCACGTTAACCTAGTTAACGTGGCCTCTAACATTAAAGGGGGAAGAGGAGCCAACGTTAGTGACATTCAACATTGTCACTAACGTTGGCCTAAGGATGCAACACACCACATTAACTCCCACGTTAACTTGGTTAATGTGGGAGCTAACGTAAGAAGTGAGAGTTGTCGACAACGTTAGTGACACTCAACATTGTCACTAACGTTGGAAGCAACCACACAACCCCCCCCCCCAAGGAGCCACGTTAACTTCCACGTTAACTTAGTTAACGTGGAAGCTAACGATGAGGAATGAATGATGAGCCAACGTTAGTGACACTCAACATTGTCACTAACGTTGGGATGGCTAAGAATGGCCACGTTAGAAGCCACGTTAACCTAGCTAACGTGGACTCTAACGTGAGATCTAGGGGCACACTAGAACGTTAGTGACAATGTTGAGTGTCACTAACGTTCTCGAAGTTTGGCAAAAGCCACGTTAGAAGCCACGTTAACCTAGTTAACGTGGGCTTTAACGTGAAGCGAAAAGGGGCACACTGGAACGTTAGTGACAATGTTGAGTGTCACTAACGTTCTCGAAGGTTGGCAAGGCCACATTAGAAACCACGTTAACCTAGTTAACGTGGGCTCTAACGTGGGGCAAAGGGGTACATTGGAACGTTAGTGAAAATGTTAAGTGCCACTAACGTTCTCGAACTTATACTTTCACTAAATGTTAACACCCCTAACGCCCTGAGCTAAAGTCTCTGCCCACTTAGCACTTTCTCTCTGCAAGTAAAGCCAAGCCCAAATGAAGAAAAGAACTGCTTCAAACTCAAGATCCAAAGGCCCAAGACTTGAAGAGCAAACTAGAAGCTGAGAAGAGTAGTATATATAGGAGTAGCTTTGAATTGAGAAAGGAGTTCTGGAAGCTGAAGAAAGGGGATTACTCTCTGTATTTTACTTTCTCTGCAATTTCTAGTTCTATGATGTATTCTCCATTTTTATTTTCATTTTCTAGAGCTATGAACAACTAAACCCCTCTCATTGGGTTAGGAAGCTCTGTTGTAATTTGATGGATCAATACTAATTTTCATTATTCTTCTTCTATCTTTTCTCTTGATTTTACTTGAAAGCTTTCGATCTTCATCCCATTGAGTAGTTATCTTGGAAGAGAAGCTATTCAAACTTGGATCTCTTTTGAACCTTGAAAGAGGAATGAAGAGATCAAGCTAGAAATGCTTTCTCATGCTGGACCAAATTGGGTTTGGATGGGTATGTGACTATAACCCTCTCAATATTTGATTTGGGAAATGCATGTGGTATAATCAGTGACCAAACTTCATCTCTTCTCATGAGCAATTGACCAAGGAATTGGCTATTGATTAAGATTTGAGAGATTGAATTGCAAGAAATTGTAATTCAATCACTTAAGATTGCCAAGGAGATCAATGAGTGCATTGATTGAGGAAGAGATGAAAATGAACTTGATCTGGAGAATTGCAACATCTCCTAAGCCCAATGAACTCCCCATCTCTGATCTTACCCATTCTCTTTAATTTCTGCCATTTACTTTTATGAGCAAATCCCCCTTTCCCATTTACAATTCTGCAATTTATTTTCAGTCATTTACTTCCAGTCCTTTAATTCTAGCATTTACTTTTCTGTTATTTACATTTCCGCCATTTTATTTTCTGCAACTCTCAACCCAAATTCTGGATTCGCTCAACTAGAACATTCTTCTAATTAAAGTTGCTTGATCAATCAATCCCTGTGGGATTCGACCTCACTCTATTGTGAGTTTTTACTTGCCGAAGGGAGATTTGTTGAGAGACAAGTTTTCCGCGCATCAAGTTTATGGCGCCGTTGCCGGGGATTGATTTTGCATCAACAATGATTAAATTGGAAGATCACTAGATTGAGCATTTTTATTTTGTGAATTTCATTTTCTATTTGAGTGATTTACTTTTTGTTTTAGTTAAACTTCTTCCCTTCCCCCTCTACTCTTTTGTTTTTCTTTGTTATTTTCAATTCTGTTTGCTAACCCACTAACTGTTTGATATATTGCATCACCCACAACTAACAGTAATTCTGACACAAATACTTTCTGCACCTATTTTTTCTTGCTTGCGCTTGTTGGTTGTATGACAGGGAGAAGAAGCGGGGCTTCAACTTCCTTCAATTCTGAACCTGAGAGGACCTTCCTTAGATTAAGGAGGGAGGCAAGAGGAAAGAAAATGGTTGGTGCTGAGGAAGAAGAGGAATTCGTTGAACCAAACATGGAAGACAACATGGAAAACCATCATGAAGAAGAGGATCACAACCATGGGGGAGGAGGTAGAGCAAATCATGCTGGGGAGGATAGAAGAGTCTTGGGCTCTTACATCAATCCAAACCCAGGCAACTGTGGAAGTAGCATCCAAAAGCCAACAATCCATGCCAACAACTTTGAACTTAAACCACAGGTCATCACCCTTGTTCAGAACAACTGTTCGTTTGGAGGAGGTGTTCAAGAAGACCCCAATCAACATTTAACCACCTTCCTGAGAATATGTGACACAGTGAAGTCTAATGGTGTTCATCCTGATACCTATAGACTGCTCTTGTTTCCATTCTCACTTAGGGACAAAGCAGCCAAGTGGCTGGAATCTTTCCCAAGGGAAAGCTTGACAACATGGGAAGACGTGGTGAACAAATTCTTAGCAAGATTTTACCCTCCTCAACGAATCAATAGGCTGAGAGTTGAGGTCCAAACTTTCAAGCAACAAGATGGTGAGACTCTATATGAAGCATGTGAGAGGTTTAAAGACCTAACAAGGAGGTGTCCACCTGACATGTTCAACGAATGGGTGCAGCTGCACATTTTCTATGAAGGGCTCTCTTATGAGTCAAAGAAGGCCGTAGACCATTCATCTGGAGGATCTTTGAACAAAAAGACGACCATTGAGGAAGCCATAGATGTTATTGAAACAGTAGCAGAGAACGACTACTTCTATGCTTCCGAAAGAGGGAACACAAGAGGAGTAATGGAGCTAAACAATGTAGATGCTCTGTTGGCCCAAAATAAGCTCATTACCTAGCAGCTGGCTGACCTCACCAAGAAGATGGAGATGAACCAAGTAGCAGCAATCTCCACTTCATCAACAACACAAGAAGGAGTGCATGAAGAAGCAGAGGGTAGTCAGGAGCAAGCCAACTACATTGGAAATTCACCAAGGAAAAACTATGATCCATACTCCAAGACCTACAACCCTGGATGGAGAAACCACCCAAACTTTGGGTGGGGAAGTGAGCAAGATCAAAACCAAGACCAGAGACGTTACAACTCCAACAATAATGCAGCTCACCAGCAATTCACACAGAGGACATCTCAATACCCCCACAATAACACTTCTCCACACGCTTATCAAAACCAAAACAGCACATCTGCTCCGAATCACTCATCAATTGATGACAAGCTCTCTAAGATTGAAGCCTTACTTGAAGGAATATGCCAAGAGATTCAAGAAAATAAGGTGTTCAAGGAGGAGGTGCGAGCCAATATCAAGAACCAGGGAGAGACCATTAGGAAGCTGGAATTCCAAGTGGGATATTTAGCTGAGAAAATTCCCAAACCTACTGATAGCTTCCCAAGTGACACGGAGAAAAACCCCAAAGGAGAAGCAAAGAAAGTAAGATGGGAAGATTGCAAAATGGTCACTACAAGTGATCAAGAGGCTAAAGACAAGCAAAATACACTTTTCGAACAACCTGAAGACAACTCAACAAAGGAGGAGGATAAAGATCACCAAGAACCAGAAATCTCACAACAAGAGCTGCTGAAGCTCTATGCACCCTTCCCTCAACTGCTCAATGGTGCTGTGGGAAAAAGAATATACTCAAGGTTCCTAGACTTGTTTGCATCTCTGCATGTGAACATACCATTGATGAGATATTTTGGTGAGAAACGAATCTCTCAATAAACATCACAATCCAACCGGCAAGTGTACCGGGTCGTATCAAGTAATAAAAACTCACGGGAGTGAGGTCGATCCCACAGGGATTGAAGGATTGAGCAATTTTAGTTTAGTGGTTGATTTAGTCAAGCGAATCAAGATTTGGTTGATGATTGTGTGACTTGCAGAATGTAAATTGCATTGAAGTAAAGAGAACAAGAAATAAATTGCTGAAACTTAAAGAACAAGAAATTAAATGGCTGAAACTTAAAGTGCAAGAAATGTAAATTGCGGAATCTTAAAGTGCAAGGAATATAAATTGCTTGAAATGTAAAGGGAATTGGGGAATGGATTTGCAGAATTTAAACAAGGAAAAATTAAATTGCATCAAACAGAAGAGGGAAAGGGAATTGGGATTGAACCGGATCTTGAAGCAGTAAAGTAAATTAACAGAAAAAGCAATAAACAGAGAATTGAAATGAGAAATTCAGATCTCAGGACCCAGAGACTAGAAAACCAAGTCTAGATCTCAATGCCTTCCTAGATCCAACAAGAACAATAGCAAGGAAATTGTAAATTGCAAAGAAAAGAGATGATGAACAATGAACCGGAAATGGAATTCAATTAAGCAGTAAATAAACAGAGAGATCCAAGATTGAGATTGAAACAGAATTTCTTCAATTCTCCAATCCAAGATCCAAGACAAAAGTAAATGGAAAATGAAAGCAATGAAAGCAAAGAAATTAAAGTTCACTCAAGTTCAAAAGCTCTCCAAAAACTATTATGAAAATTCCAAAAGGAAAGCTCTTCTAATAACTTGAATTCTATCCTATTTATACACTTTCCAAAATGATCTTCAAGCCTTGAGTTGGGCCTTTGTTCTTGGTGGAATTGGGTTGAAAGAGGCCTTGGTTGATTGCTCTTGAAGTTTGAAGAAGAACCGAAGTGAACCAATTGAACCGGTTTTTGAAGTTGGCTAAGCTGGTTTCAACGTTAGGGCCAAAGTTAGGGGTCTAACTTTGACCCTAACTTTTCATATCAGCAAGCTAAATTCCCTGGTTTGGACGTTGGTGCCAATGTTAGGGGTCTAACTTTGACCCTAACGTTGGCCTTCCTTATATGCTAGTGGTGCCAACGTTAGCCTCCAAGTTAGGGGGCTAACATTGGCGCAAACGTTGGCCTTCCCCCTTTGAAATTTAAGTGCCAACGTTAGCCTCCAAGTTAGGGGGCTAACGTTGGCGCAAACGTTGGTGCCCAGGGGAGAAACTCTCAAGTTCCAACGTTAGCCTCCAAGTTAGGGGGCTAACGTTGGAGCTAACGTTGGCCACCTCTTTGCAATGTCATGTGCCAACGTTAGCCTCCAAGTTAGGGGGCTAACGTTGGCTCAAACGTGGGAGCCCAGGGAGTGATTTTCATGCCCAACGTTAGCCTCCAAGTTAGGGGGCTAACGTTGGGGCTAACTTCATGCAACCCGGTTCAATTTTCACTTATTCCCTTGTCCTCTCTTCACTCCTAGCCATTCCTCTTTGCTTCAACCTTTCTCCAAGCTTTCTTCACCTATCATAAACCAACCAAACTCATCAAAGCTATGCTCAAAATCATGAGATATTCAATCTTTCACAATATGCAACAAATATAGCACAAAACCTCATGAAATGGCATGAATTCATATATGGTTGGTTCAATCAAGGGAAACATGAAAATCTACTCAATTAGCTTGCTTGTAGCTCAAGAAAGTGCATAATTCTAATGAAAACAAAAGAAAAAGACTAGCTAAAATGGGCTAAGATGACTTGTCATCACAACACCAAACTTAAAGCTTGCTTGTCCCCAAGCAAGAAATAAATTTATGCTCCAAGGTTCTTTAAATTAAGATGGATTGAGGAATGCTTGTAAAGTGCAGTGAGTGAAGTGACCAAGTATCAGTGGGGTGAACTCTAAATCATATGCTCATGCAAGGGCTTCAGTGCTCACTAGTCCTTACATATTGGGAGTCGTAGGTCTTAGGATTTTCATCCAAATGGTACCATGGAGATCTCTTTATATGTAATCACCTTGAAGCAGCTTATAGTTTCTGTGCTTTGGCCTCGACTCTAAGTATCATGTCTTAAGGCGGCTCTTTAGATAAGCTTTCAATCAATACTCCTAAACCAGTTGGTTTTAAGGTATTAGGTGTTAAAGCACCCCTAAGGATTTACTTGCTCAAGCCTCTTTCCTTGACACACTTCAACCACAAGCATTTACTAGGATAACAACTCTTTGAGTTTTTGTTTCTTCTTTCTTTTCTGCCTAGTAATTGATGCTCAGAGCCTTGGACCATGTTCTTTTTGTTTTTGTACTTTCTTTTCTTTCTTTTGTTTTGTTTGCTGCTTCTCGGATCAATAGATTTTTGAGAATCCCCACAATACTTCTTTGAACTTCATGTCCCGCCTATGAGCTCCCATGCAAGTTTTCACAAGCATGCAACCTCAATACATAATCATACAACTAGAACCACCACTTCTCCTAATCTTTTGCTTGCCTCAAAATTGTTTAATTCCTCAATTCTTCTTTTCAAAGAACTTTCATGTGATGCATTTCTTGGAAATTGAGTGCAAACAAGTTTTGAAGATGAGAATGTTGTGAGTGATCAAACATCTTGCTTATTGAATTATAAAGAAAGACTATGCTATGCAGGCAGGGGTAATAATGCTATGCAGATAGGCAGGGCAGATCAGGATACAATCCAACTTTCAATCACAGCAATATTTGATGTAAAACAATCACTTAACAATACAACCTGTTGGAGTTCACTTGCTTTCTTTCTTCTCATCATCATCATTGCTGTCCTCTAGATTCATCTTTTGTTTCTTTGGTTGATGATGCTTTAATCCTTCCAACAGCTTGTATGGACCTCTGCAATGATATTGAAAGTTGCTTGTTCCCCAAGCACTTGGAAACAATGGTTAATCTGCATGATTTATTTGTGGGCTTTTTGAACTTACTTTGGTGTGGGAACACCAAACTTAGTACCTTGCCAATGCATCGGATTAACCATGTGTAAAACTCTTTTTCTTTTTCAAAAATGACAAAACTGAAAACTAGGAAACTGCAGAATAGTTAACTAGTTCATCCATCATGCTTGAAGCCATCATTATGCAGAGAGTGAGAATGTGTTTTATAATGGGATTTTGGTGAAACACCAAACTTAGAATCCTGCATTCTCCTTTAAATTGTTTTGGTGTGTGACACCAAACTTAGCTTCTTTGCAAAGTAGATAAACTAATTAACCTTTTTATTAAAATAATTATGAACAGAAAACTACCTCAGGTTGGGTTGCCTCCCAACAAGCGCTCTTTTAATGTCACTAGCTTGACATCCTCTGTGCTTGCTTATTTCAGATTCTGAGCCTTCTTCTCCTTGTCCCATTGTCCAACTAAGTGAGGCTTTGCTTCCTTCTTACTTGTTTCTGTGAGGTTTTTGGCTAATTGTTCTATTTGCTTCTCAATTCCCCCGAGTAGGTCCTCATAGTGTTTGTTCATCCTTTTTAGATGTGTCATCATTCTCTCTACTCCACTTTCTAGATTGGAAATCCTTTGAGAATTCTGTGAGATGGTGTGGTGATGTTGTTGCAAATTTGAGATTGTGTCACTGGGCAGTGAGCTTAAAGATCTCTCAATAGAAATTTGCTTGGAGAGCTGCCCAATCTGACTCTCCAGGATCTTCAATGAGGCTTCCTGGTTTTTGTTTGTTATTTCTTGGTGTTCCATCATTTTCTCTATTAAGATCTCCAAATTGGTGGTCCTATGATAGTGTTGTGACGGTTGTTGGTTGTGAGGTATCTGAGGTTGGAAGGGTGGGCAGTATGGTTTTTGCAAGTTTGGGAAATGGTTGTTGTAGTTGAAGTTCCTTGGTCTTTGGTTTTGGTTCTCAACCCCCCTCCCATTAGAGTGAGTTCTCCAAGGTGGATTGTACACATCATTCTGAGGCCTGTTCTGGAGCATGCTAGAGTGATTGCTTGGAGCTTGTAGTTGCTCATAGCTTTGTTGCTCTCGGTTAATGGCCCCAGAGCTTTGTTCAGCTTGATTACACCCATACGAGCTTTGAGTCAGGTTGTATGTATGTACTACAGCATGTCTCAACTCAATGATTTTTTTAGCCATCATATCTAATTGTTGTAGAGTCTGCTGATGCATCTGCTTGTTTTGGCTTATTACTGCACGAGCACTTTCAATTTCTTTCTCCAAGGGATGCACTTCTGCCTCTTGCTTAACAACTCCTTGTGATGGGTTAAATTTGACTAGGAGTCCATTCATCAGTTCTTCCCATCCGATAATGCTTCCTTGTGGAAAGGCTTCAAACCATTGGGTAACATCATTCATGGCTGTGGATAGTTGCTTCGAACCATGGGTTACATTATCGTCCATGGTGGGGGTATTATTCTCATGATTGCTCGAATTTGTTGAGTTCCCTTCCATGATCTGCACAGTCACAATCAATTCAAGTGAAGGTAGTGCATATTCAGACCAGGATATGATTGAAGGATCAGTTGACACAAAGTATCAAACAGTTGGCAAACTTGAGAGAGAAATGAACGAAAACCACTCCTCTCGTTTGTTTTTCAAACTATGAAAATCATATCCAGCAGGATGAGCCAAGGAAATTTCACTCTATTGCTAGAATGAGGTTTCTATTAGCTCAGGCAAAACTTCAAACAGTTAGTGAGTTAGTCAAAAATTAAAGAAAAAGTGCTTGATCTAGATCACCACCTCACTTAATCATTGTCAATCTATTCAATCCCCGGCAACGGCGCCAAAAACTTGATGAGATATTTTGGTGAGAAACGAATCTCTCACTAAACATCACAATCCAACCGGCAAGTGTACCGGGTCGTATCAAGTAATAAAAACTCACGGGAGTGAGGTCGATCCCACAGGGATTGAAGGATTGAGCAATTTTAGTTTAGTGGTTGATTTAGTCAAGCGAATCAAGATTTGGTTGATGATTGTGTGACTTGCAGAATGTAAATTGCATTGAAGTAAAGAGAACAAGAAATAAATTGCTGAAACTTAAAGAACAAGAAATTAAATGGCAGAAACTTAAAGTGCAAGAAATGTAAATTGCGGAATCTTAAAGTGCAAGGAATATAAATTGCTTGAAATGTAAAGGGAATTGGGGAATGGATTTGTAGAATTTAAACAAGGAAAAATTAAATTGCATCAAACAGAAGAGGGAAAGGGAATTGGGATTGAACCGGATCTTGAAGCAGTAAAGTAAATTAACAGAAAAAGCAATAAACAGAGAATTGAAATGAGAAATTCAGATCTCAGGACCCAGAGACTAGAAAACCAAGTCTAGATCTCAATGCCTTCCTAGATCCAACAAGAACAATAGCAAGGAAATTGTAAATTGCAAAGAAAAGAGATGATGAACAATGAACCAGAAATGGAATTCAATTAAGCAGTAAATAAACAGAGAGATCCAAGATTGAGATTGAAACAGAATTTCTTCAATTCTCCAATCCAAGATCCAAGACAAAAGTAAATGGAAAATGAAAGCAATGAAAGCAAAGAAATTAAAGTTCACTCAAGTTCAAAAGCTCTCCGAAAACTATTATGAAAATTCCAAAAGGAAAGCTCTTCTAATAACTTGAATTCTATCCTATTTATACACTTTCCAAAATGATCTTCAAGCCTTGAGTTGGGCCTTTGTTCTTGGTGGAATTGGGTTGAAAGAGGCCTTGGTTGATTGCTCTTGAAGTTTGAAGAAGAACCGAAGTGAACCAATTGAACCGGTTTTTGAAGTTGGCTAAGCTGGTTTCAACGTTAGGGCCAAAGTTAGGGGTCTAACTTTGACCCTAACTTTTCATATCAGCAAGCTAAATTCCCTGGTTTGGACGTTGGTGCCAACGTTAGGGGTCTAACTTTGACCCTAACGTTGGCCTTCCTTATATGCTAGTGGTGCCAACGTTAGCCTCCAAGTTAGGGGGCTAACGTTGGCGCAAACGTTGGCCTTCCCCCTTTGAAATTTAAGTGCCAACGTTAGCCTCCAAGTTAGGGGGCTAACGTTGGCGCAAACGTTGGTGCCCAGGGGAGAAACTCTCAAGTTCCAACGTTAGCCTCCAAGTTAGGGGGCTAACGTTGGAGCTAACGTTGGCCACCTCTTTGCAATGTCATGTGCCAACGTTAGCCTCCAAGTTAGGGGCTAACGTTGGCTCAAACGTGGGAGCCCAGGGAGTGATTTTCATGCCCAACGTTAGCCTCCAAGTTAGGGGGCTAACATTGGGGCTAACTTCATGCAACCCGGTTCAATTTTCACTTATTCCCTTGTCCTCTCTTCACTCCTAGCCATTCCTCTTTGCTTCAACCTTTCTCCAAGCTTTCTTCACCTATCATAAACCAACCAAACTCATCAAAGCTATGCTCAAAATCATGAGATATTCAATCTTTCACAATATGCAACAAATATAGCACAAAACCTCATGAAATGGCATGAATTCATATATGGTTGGTTCAATCAAGGGAAACATGAAAATCTACTCAATTAGCTTGCTTGTAGCTCAAGAAAGTGCATAATTCTAATGAAAACAAAAGAAAAAGACTAGCTAAAATGGGCTAAGATGACTTGTCATCAACCATTCATCAAGGCAATTCAACAAATGCCTGCATTCATCAAGTATATGAAGGAACTTCTTCCCAGGAAAAGCTCACTCAAAGGAGGCCAGACTATAGTGATGAACAAGGAATGTAGTGCCCTTATTCAACCTGAGTTGCCTACAAAAAGAAGAGACCCAGGGAGTTTTCACATCCGTTGTGCCATAGGTGAAACTATGTTCGATAGAGCACTATGTGATTTGGGGGCCAGCATCAACTTACTGCCCCTATCCCTGGTGAAGAGGCTGCAGATCAATGAGATAATGCCCACAGATGTAATCATCAGACTGGCTGACAAAACTCAAAAGCAAACAATAGGAGTGGTGGAAAATGTGTTGCTAAAGGTTGGAAAATACTTTCTCCCAACAGACTTTGTCATTCTGGACATGGAAGAGAGTCACACTCACCCAATCATATTGGGAAGACCATTCCTAGCTACGGCCAGAGCACTTATCGATGTAGAGAAAGGGGAGCTAATATTGAGGATCCATGATGAATGACTCAGCTTCAATATTTTCAAGCTCTCACAAGAAACAGATCAAGAGGACAAGGAACTAAGCACAAATGATAATGAGGCACTGAAGGAGGAAACAAGCACTGAAGCACAGCCAGTTCATTCTGAGATCCCCTTAATAGATAAACAAGGAAAACAGCAATTGCCACAGCTCAAGGAAAAGTTGGAGGAACCTAAACCTCTAGAGGCAGGGGAAGACAGCATCACAACTCCTTGGAAAAAAGAGGTCACCAAGGGGAAGGCAACCTCAAAAGAAACAAAGAAGAAGGTACCAAGAAGGTGGAGGAACAAGAAGATCCCTACAGAAGACTTCTCTCCAGGGGATAGAGTTGTCTCAGCTTACTTCCCAGATATTCCCCCTAATCTCCCTACTGTACCATCTCAGTTACCCAAGGTCTTCACCATCAACAGAGTTCTTTCCCTGGAACATGTGAAGATCATTGATCCAATCAATGGATATAAGTCCACAGCAAGAGGGGAAGACTTTAAGCACTACCAACCACCCTGATGAAGGAAAAACGTCAAGCTAGTGACGCTAAAGAAGCGCTTCATGGGAGGCAACCCATGTTTTATATGTTTTTAAAATAATGAATAAATCAATGTTTATGAATTTCAACCCAAACTTGACAAACACTTGGTGAAATCTTTATCATGCAGTATATAGTGAAGAACAAGTTTGGTGTTCAAAGCAAACCAAGATGCATGCTAGTCTTGGGAGCTTTGAACAAAACTTTTCATCACAATGCTTCAAACTAAGTTTGGTGTCACCCCATGGTGCCACCAAAATGCATATAAGGACCCACCAATAGTTAGTTAGTTAGTTGGAATTCATAAATAAACAATTGAATCCTTTCTTCCCTTTTATTAATATTAGCCGTAAAGTTCATATGGTCATTTTAATATCTTTTCTTACTTCTCTTAGTTTGTCTTTATAGGAAAAGAAAAGGAGCATAAAAAGGGATTGATTGGACAATTAAATGGGGGAGATTTCGCCACTTAATGAAGAGCACTACACACATGTCTCAAGAGGGAACGCATGGGGAAACGCTGCCATGCAACATTGGAGAAAGAAGACCCTTGAAGACCGAACCAATCACTCTCATTAAGTGATGATCCTTGTCCTTCCTTCATACACAACCCCAACCGTCCATCAAGCAACAATCCTTGCAATCCACACCTTCCATCCACTCATGATCTCCCTATATAAGTGAACCTTAGTGCATGATCATTCCTCACACTCAAATTCTCACTCTCCACACTTCATACTTTCGGCTTGCTCAAACCCCTTTCATCACACTCTGTCCTAGCCAACCTATTCCTCATCTCTCCGTATCCTCCAACCTCCATCTCAAAACAGCAACTCAATTCATGGCATCATCAAGCTCAAAGAGGCAAAAGAGGAAGGAACCCATGGCGAGTGTCCCTTTCGATGAGAAGAAATTCAAAACTGCCTTTCATGAACGTGAATTCGAACGGATAAGGGCGAGAAAGATATTGCCAGAGTTAATCTTCCAAATCAATGCAGATGAGTCACCACAAATTCTGGAGAAAATCGAACAGAGGGGGTGGCAATTGCTCACAAGTCCAGAGGGAAGATCAATGGAACCTCATCAAAGAATTTTATACGAATGTAGTAAGAGAGGATAAAACCAAGGCCCAACCTTCAAAAGTTACGTAAGAGGAAAAGAGGTGGACTTCAGCCCAAATGCCATAACAAGAGTTCTTCACCTGAAATCACCTCGTTTGATGAGGAAAGTTATCAGGCAAGGATAAGTAGAAGCCCTGATAATAATGAGCTCTCAGAGATAGTGGCAGACATCTGTGTTATAGCAGCTGATGCCAAGGCATCTTAGGCTAGTTTCACTAGCCTTTTTCTTTTATTTTTAGTTGTTTTATGCATTTTCTTGAGCCTTAAGTAATCATTTTGGGCCAAATAGTCATGCTTGTCTTAAATCATTCAACATGAAGATTTTGATGCAAATTCCATGA